>NW_028261388.1:79681420-79883235 GCF_051295495.1 Thamnophis sirtalis
AACCATACCATTCGAGAGGGGGGGGCAAAAGCTCTTTAGCCCCAGGCCTGTCGGAACAGCCAGGTTTTAAGGGCTTTGCGGAAGGCCTGGAGGGTGGTGAGGGTTCGAATCTCCACGGGGAGCTCGTTCCAGAGGGTCGGAGCAGCCACAGAGAAGGCTCTCCTCCGGGTAGTCGCCAGCGGCATTGGCCGGTAGATGGAATTCGGAGGAGGCCTAATCTGTGGGATCTAATCGGTCTGTTGGAGGTAATTGGCAGCAGGCGGTCTCTCAAGTACCCAGGTCCAATACCATGAAGGGCTGAAATGGCCATTAGATATAATGGTTAATTGCTGAATAAACAATCAGGGACCAGTTATAGCATCTGGATGCAGGGAGAATAACAGGTGGAAAACGTAGAAAAATGCTATAAATATGTAGTGACTAAAATTGGCTGCTTTATCAGTAGCAACTTCAAGTAGAGATAGTGTCAACATCCAGCTCGAGAATTCAAATAAAACTCCAGGATCATTACATCTCTGAAAATCTTACTGAATACACTTTATTGAATACACTGTATGGTAGTGTCGAGGCAAAACTAGCTGAAGTTCCCAAACACAAGTTCATAGAATAAAAAAATACTTTTCCCAGCCAGACCCCCAATATCTTGCACAGTCCATGTAAACAAGTTCTCTTTGTTATGGGAACCATTGGATTCAACTCCACACCTGTTGTGATGTCCTTGTAAAGGTTCCAGATTCCCATGGTCTTCAGGAGAATTGTAGATGCTTCATTTCTCCATCTAACCTATTCAAAAGCAACACCTCCCTCCCCCTTACTCTAACGGCAAGTTGAAACAAAGAGGCACATAACTGTCAAAGTTTCATCATTGATAAGTACATGCTCAGAACAGTGTTGTTAGTTACTAATGGTAGGGATGAAATGCATTCTGTGAAACAATACTAACAAGAATGCAGGAAATCGTTGAAAACCACTGCACTATATTTTCCTAGCCATCCACGTTTTAAAGCAAGTTATCTAATCATCCTTAGTCCTTTGGGGATCTTAAAAGATGCAAAAGTGCCAAATCTGGCCCAGCCTAAAGATTGCAACCTGGACTGTTAATTTTGATGCAAAATAGGACAGGTTGAAAACACTGCCAAACCTATGGAAAGATATCCAAGGACATGTAGTCACAAATCAAATAATTATGCTCTTATTAATAAAAGATTTCAAAATAGTGCATTGGGTGTGAAAACATATCCAGGAGCCAGTAGAAGCTCTAATTATGATTCAGTACTGATAAACAGAAGGATAATCTTGAAAAAGCATCAAAATAAAAATATTAACATTGATCGGAACAAACATCCACATGTTTCCATAGAAGTATAGAAGCAAAGCAGAGGTGGGTTCCTACCAGTTCGCACCTATTTGGTAGAACCGGTTTGTCAAATGTACCGAACCGGTTAGAAGAGGTTCCACCAGTGGACCCGGAAAGCAGGCCACACCTACAGAAGAGGTTCCAAATGTTTTGAAACCCACCACTGGTCCTTGGATATGATTATTCTACACTATCATGCTCATATGTATAAAACTCAGTGCCTCTGTGAAAGGTAAGGATGACTCCTGCGTTTGTGGTGCAATCAGAACATTGCGTGTGTTGAAGTTGTTTTAACGCAAACCAAAGATGCCTTTTAAAAAACAAGTTGACATCCTATTCTTATGCATGCCAGTGCTGTGTGTGAGGTAATTGAAGGTGGTTCTGACAAGTGTCGTCGGCATCTTCATATCCGGTCACATGAGCGGCAAGCCACTCCCATCTGGTCACATGGGTGGCAAGCCACTCCCACAAAGGAGGCCACACCCACAGAGTAGGTTCGAACAATTTTTGAAACCCACCACTGAAGCAAAGTGAAATTATGAAGCAATTGAGAATGTTTAGGCTATTATCTAAGAAAGAAGCTAGATGGGAGCAACCCCAGGAAAATCCATCCCCTTCCAATGTATCTATATTACTTTCATGTGTCTATATGCTGTTTCCTAATGAAGATGGGAAATTGCTCCTCAGAGCCTATGCAATAGTGGAAGATTTAGTAGCTTGATGGAAATAGCTTCTGTAAGACCAGAAAGAGATTTTGCTGCTAAAGGGATTTCAGGTTACAAAACCAGAGTCAGCTTTCATGTTAACAGTAAAGAATACAGAACCACGTATCAAAAATAATAATTTCATAAAGGAAGGAGGTGTCGCTCTTATAATATGCACAAAAATAAACAAAACATTACAACCTAATTTCTCAAAAACATGTGATATAAGATGGGATCCTTTTCATTTAATGTTGCATCTCTATAAATCTATCTCTTTTTTTCAAATAATATTTATTGGTTATACATTTTTTTTTAAAATAAGACATACAAATACAGCTTTAAACATACAAACCCTCCCCTCCCCCCCCTGGTGACAGTCATTCACAGCCCAACTTTTTTTTTATCTTCCTCATTGTTTAATCTCTAATCAACATCTTCTCGTTATAAAGTTCAGGGATCTATTACAATACCCATGTTCACTTTTAGTTCCCATTGTTAACAACTGCTATTTAACTTTCCCCGTTTTAAGTCCCTGCTGTTCTCTTTGTCACCCACATATACCATAGGTTCCAGCTAAGATAATGTTCCCTTTCTCCTTTGTCCCTCAGCCAACCCGTCATTCTGTCCATTTCTGCACATTCATAAATCTTTTTAATTATGGCATCTTCCGATGGTATGGTAGTAGATTTCCAAAATTGCGCATAGGTTATTCTTGAGGCCACAATTATATGTAGGCTCAAATGCCATATAGATATAAATCTATCTTGTTGACGACAAAATAGAAAGAAAAATCAAATTATTACCATCAATTATCTAGGGGATTCTTTTCCCTACAACATCCAGGATGTCACAGACAAAGCAGAGTTGAGGTGGAGATTTTCCCATTTTCTTCCAAGAATTTTCTCAGCAAAAATTAGCCCAAATATATAAAATGATCCTAGTTGTCTAACTGATTGTCAAAACTAAGCCAGGATTTGACCAGAGGTCTTCCTAGTACATCTTCCCTTTTTTTAAAATTTAGTTCCTATTATGGTGTGCAATGTCATACTGAAGCAAGAGATCTTATGAATGATAACTGAGATAAAACCCTAACTAGGTTAGCCCCCATGTGTCTAATGTCTGAATAATGTTTCTGTCATTACTGAGATGACAGGCAGCTCCATCAGAATGACATTCCCCCCCCTTAAAAACCACCTGCTGTTGTTGGAGTTACATCAAAGCTGCCAATCCATAAACTCTAGCAGGTATGCACAACTAAGTTCTTAATACACTCTCAGGCTATTTGAAAAGTTCTAACATGACAATAAGAATAGGAACAAGATAACTTTCTCTTCCTGGTTCCACTTCTTAAAATGAAATGTAAAAACTAAGGGAGAAAAAACTTTTGAGATCAGCTCTGTACAATTATAATAGATACTACATTCAAAAGAGGAAAAAACCTGAATATGGTACAAAAGTTAAAGTCCCTGTTTAAGAATTCAGCTATCAATACCACTGCCCCATTTTGTAGTTTCTTGTGGTAGCCACTGTGCTCATACTCATTAATCTAGCTTTCCTAACCTTTAGGGATTTTGCCCCCCTGAAGATTTATTTTAGACTTCCAAAAAAAGTTGCCGTTCTCCAGAACTGCTGATAATGTCTTTCTTTGTGAAAGTTTTTAAAGCAACTTACTTTAAAAAAAATACTTTAAAATAATAATGCCAGCCTCCAGCATCATATTTATTTTGTTAAGAGTCACTTGTCTGCATACAGACTCACACGGGATTCTTAGAACATAAATCGGTGGATGTTTGCAACTAATGGCTTTTGGAGGAAAACGTGTCCATCTATTGCTGCACAAAAGACAAAAGTAAACCAGAGTGGAAGAGAGCATCATAAAAGACTATATCAGTTTCATCAATTTGTCTTCTCGCAACGGGATATTTGGAGATTGCCCGTATTAAACAGGTCAGACATTTTGTGAAAACTTCCACAAACATGGATTCTAAAGAGGCATCTTCCTTGTAGTTACTGTACATGGCATGGCCCACAGCAGAGGTGGGTTCCTACTAGTTCGCACCTATTCGGTAGAACCAGTTTGTCGAATCTACCGAACCGGTTAGAAGAGGTTCCACCAGTGGACCCGGAAAGCAGGCCACACCTACAGAAGAGGTTCCAAAATTTTTTGAAACCCACCACTGGTCCTTGGATATGATTATTCTACACTGTCATGCTCATATTTATAAAACTCAGGGCCTCTGTGAAAGGTAAGGATGACTACTGCGTTTGTGGTGCAATCAGAACATTGCATGTGTTGAAGTTGTTTTAACGCAAACCAAAGATGCCTTTTAAAAAACAAGTTTACATCCTATTCTTATGCATGCCAGTGCTGTGTGTGAGGTAATTTAAGGTGGTTCTGACAAGTGTCGTCGGCATCTTCATATCCGGTCACATGGGCAGCAAGCCATTCCCATCTGTTCACATGGGTGGCAAGCCACTCCCTCAAAGGAGGCCACACCCACAGAGTAGGTTCGAACAATTTTTGAAACCCACCACTGGCCCACAGGATGTATTCAAGACAGAAGACAAACTTTGGAAAGAATTATTTGCAAGTGAAAAATTTGTCACCCACCCACATAGCCATCTTCTCTTCCTCCTATCCTCATCTGAGAAGGAAATTACCTGAAAGGTAGCATTTCTACAAAAGGGGGTTTTAAGGAAAGGTTTTGAAAAGTGATGATATAACTTACTGGATGTTCATCAACAAGGTCTCAAGCATAACAGAAAATATGGCAGGAAAATTCATTGTTCTGAAAGTGTTCCAGAGACACTTGGAGCAAGACACCATGTATAAATTACTGCAGGCTAGACAAAAGGGGCATGGTGGCTCAGTGGCTAAGACAATGAGCTTGTCAATCAGGAAGGTCAACAGTTTGGCGGTTCGAATCCCTAGCGCTGCGTAATGGAGTAAGCTTCTGTTACTTGTCCCAGCTTCTGCCAAACTAGCAGTTCGAAAGCACGTAAAAAATGCAAGTAGAAAACTAGGAGCCACCTTTGGTGGGAAGGTAACAGCATTCTGTGAGTCTTCAGCATTTAGTCATGCCAGACACACGACCATGGAGACATCTTTGGACAGCGCTGGTGTTGTGTTGATGAAGAAAAGACACGCAGGCAGGAAGAAGGTTATGAAGGCCCTCTTCTCAACAGCTTGAGGGAGCTCTCCTTTTATTGTCATAAAAACAGTTTACCTGACAGAGACTAAAACGTTGATCAAAGTATCCTTGTACTGATTGGATTAGCTAGGCAAAGTCCAGCTATGTTTGAGAAGGTCAATAGACAACCAGATGTTGTTGCGAGCGATGGAATGTGCCTACGTGCCAGATGTTGTCTCATCTTTGTTAAGGAAGGATCAGGTTAATGATAATTGTGCTGAGTTGCATTACTCAGTCTCACACTAATTAAAGAAGGATTATTGTGTAGATATTTGCATTCTCAATGTGGTTTGCCAGCCATTGAGAAAGGGAAACATTCCCACAGCTGGCTCTTTGGCTTTGAAACAGAGATTAGCACCACCCTCTAGAGTCAGGAAAGACTAGCACATATGTGTGAGAGAAACCTTTACCTTTAGACAAAAGAATGTTTTTTTAATGTTTTTCTTTCATACTTTCTTACTCTGTGATTTATGGCTGCTTGGTTCAAACCAGTGGAGGGTTTCAAAAATTGTTCGAACCTACTCGGTGGGTGTGGCCTCCTTTGTGGGAGTGGCTTGCCACCCATGTGACCGGATGGGAGTGGCTTGCCACCCATGTGACCGGATATGAAGATGCCGCCGACACTTGTCAGAACCACCTTAAATTACCTCACACACAGCACTGGCATGCATAAGAATATGATGTCAACTTGTTTTTGAAAAGGCATCTTTGGTTTGCGTTAAAACAACTTCAACACACGCAATGTTCTGATTGCACCATAAACGCAGTAGTCATCCTTCCCTTTCACAGAGGCACTGAGTTTTATAAATATGAGCATGATAGTGTAGAATAATCATATCCAAGGACCAGTGGTGGGTTTCAAAAAATGTTGGAACCTCTTCTGTAGGTGTGGCCTGCTTTCCGGGTCCACTGGTGGAACCTCTTCTAACCGGTTCGGTAGATTTGATGAACCGGTTCTACTGAATAGGTGCGAACTGGTAGGAACCCACCTCTGGTTCAAACATGCAGCAACAAAAATAACAAAATGGCAACTAGTTCAGATATGAAGAATAAGGTGGAAAAAGTTGGGATGTTAGAGTTTTGTATGATGAAAACATCAGATCTATACTGCAAAGTCTCTGGAATACCAATGGTACAAACTTTGCACAATTGCTGCTAACTCAAGGAATAACAGGACAAAGCTCTATGGTCATTGGGGAACCTATTTGATGTAACTGTTAAGGCACCAGGCTAGAACCAGAAGATTGTGAGGTCCAGTCCTGCCTAAGGCAGGAAGCAGAATGAAACCCCACCCATGCACATAATGTCATGAATGCAGTGACGTGCGGTGAGGTTTATGGCTGGTGAGGCACTGGCACAGTGGTGGGTTTCAAATTTTTTTAGACTTGTGGACTTCAACTCCCAGAATTCCACAGCCAGGCATGCTCAGTTCCGATTTAAAGCATTTGTTTTTCTCCTTTGCGAAAAAGTTTCCTTCATTCTTTTTCATCTCCCTCCCCCCTCCTTCCTCCCTCTCTCCCTCCCTCCCCCCTCTCTCAAACAGACACACGCCCACTGAGAAGTTGGATTGGACTATCTCTTCTACTCCCTTCCCTCTCTCACTCACTCATTCTCAAACAAACACAAACACAGAAGTTGGATTGGATATATTTTCCAACGACGTGCCTCACCTACATCAGGAATTTTTAGGCTTTTAACCCTTGCTTAACTCTGCTCGAGTGATCATAAAACACCTAAAGTCAGACTAGATGAGGCGCGTTGTTCTCCTGCCTCCTCCTGTAGAGGGCGCTTTTTAGAGGCTTTTTAAAACAGTTAAGCAGAGTTATCCACGGTGACTCTGGCAGCAACTAGCTCAGCCTGACCTCAGCTCTTGCCTTTTTCCTTTTACATTTTTTTTCTTTTCATGATGACAGTGGTGAGGCTCTGCCTCCCCTGACTGCACGTCTCTGCACGAATGTATAAAAAGATGGGGCAGTCCTGTCTTTCATCACTTCATGAAAGAATAAATGAGGAACTCTAGCCTTTAAATATGCCATTTTTCTATGAAACACGTTTTGCTAGGGATTAAAATTCAGGACCAGTAAACAGGACATTTAAGCAAAATTTCAATAGAGCAGGAGGTTGGATAAAGAATTTTACTGTGTTCCTCTGGTTCTAGGATAATAGAAGCAAAGCTGGATATCATGTAGATCTATTTTTTTCTGAACCAAGGTCCTTTGGTGCTCTGTAATTCTCAACCCAACCAGCTAGAGTTATATTAAATGGAGAAGATGGGAATTGTAATTCAGGCACTCTTGCTGCTCTTAGCAGTCTTTAGCTTATGATTTCCCTTGGGCTATGCATATACATCTTCTTTGTCATGAATTCTTCTGTGGAGGCTCAATGCATCCTGTATGTTATTTATATTTAAAGTTGGAATGAGGATCAATTTTCCCACAGGGATGATGTTCTGTGTGCAGCTTCAATGGCTGCTTCTCTTTTGCCAGAAAAAGGGGCGTCTCCTGGATCAATCAGGGACTTTGCAGTGTCCATGAGATCAGCAGGACGTGCCCCACCATCTCTATGGGACGGTTTAAGTCCAGTAGCAGAGATATTGACAGCAATCCTGAAGATCCAAGATTGCATGTTGTGTCATTATGACGTCAAGCCCCACCTTCAAAAATTCACTTTTTAATTCATTCATTATCTGAATACAGTTGTTAGAAGACAGTGAACCAAATAGACATTTTAATATTAATTTTATTTTGCTTTCTAAAGAAGCAAATGAACGTTAATTGCTAAGTAATTTTAGCTGCTGTGCCATATGCAATAAGCCATTTAGAATATTTAACCAAATATTCTAAATGGCTCAGAACAGGCTACCGTAATGTATCTTACAATTTTACATACATATAATTTGTGTGTGTGTGTGTGTGTGTGTGTATACATTTATGTAACTGATTCCCAGACCAAATATGCCCTTTATTGTTTATTTATAAAGGTTTACTTTGAAAGAAGAGGGCAGATTTATAAAAAGTGTCTTTAAAGAGAAAAATATTTCCTGATAATAATCATTACTGTAACAAACCCCACTCAGAGAGAATAGCAATAGTAATAGCAGTTAGACTTATATACCGCTTCATAGGGCTTTCAGCCCTCTCTAAGCGGTTTACAGAGTCAGCATATCGCCCCCAACAACAATCCGGGTCCTCATTTCACCCACCTCGGAAGGCTGGAAGGCTGAGTCAACCCTGAGCCGGTGAGATTTGAACAGCCGAACTGCAGAGCTGCAGTCAGCTGAAGTAGCCTGCAGTGCTGCATTTAACCACTGCGCCACCTCGGCTCTTGGAGAGAAAGGTCAGGAAACAAATGAAGTGTAACCAAACTTTCTGGTTTAAGCCCTGTTTCTCTCCAGTTAAAAACCACTGTGCATTGGCTCTTGATGGCTCAGGCAACGTACCATTCTACAGAAGCATAAAATTGCTCTTCCAAAGGAGAAGATGCAAAGGTATACTTTGAGAGTACAGTATTGTATTCAAAGGACCCTCTATTGTCTTTTATCCCATTATGATCCAAAATACTTGAAACACCTGTAGAATTGCAGCCCAAAGATCTCTTGTGATGTAATGGTTTCCCCCTCCCCCCCTCCCCCCCAATAAAACTTGAATTTCTTCCAATTCATATTAAACATTTTCCTGGAAAAAACTCTCTTTAGCAGAACAGGTGTTTCTCTCTCAACATGAAAAGGGTTAAATCATATAAAACACTAGGTTTGTATGAAAGGGCCTCTTGAAAAAAATAAGCACCTAAAATTATAATGATCAGTCATGAGGAATTAATGGTTAGTAAACACAAAGCAGAAATATATAATGAGCATGTCATCATCTCCCTTTTAAAAAGCCAATTAGAAGTGATAGTATTTTTGTTTCGTGGTATTCCTAGAGGAAATTGCTTCAATTACTGAAGTGGGCCTTTATTCAATTTAGTAGAATAGTGAAATATAGCATGCTGAACCACAGGGCTTCATGGAAATTGTCTTCTGTGAATTCATAGGACAGCCTTACACGGTCATCCATAAGCTAGTATGTTCAGACTTGTTCCACAATCCCTACTTAGTATGGTAAATAACTATGGCTTGGGAAGAAAGCAGAGGTGGGTTCCTACCAGTTCGCAGCTATTCGGTAGAACCGGTTCGTCAAATCTACCCAACTGGTTAGAAGAGGTTCCACAGTGGACCCGGAAAGCAGGCCACACCTACAGAAGAGGTTCCAAAAATTTTTGAAACCCACCACTGGTCCTTGGATATGATTATTCTACACCATCATGCTCCTATTTATAAAACTCAGTGCCTCTGTGAAAGGTAAGGATGACTACTGCGTTTGTGGTGCAATCAGAACATTGCGTGTGTTGAAGTTGTTTTAACGCAAACCAAAGATGCCTTTTAAAAAACAAGTTTACATCATATTCTTAAGGCATGCCAGTGCTGTGTGTGAGGTAATTTAAGGTGGTTCTGACAAGTGTCGTCGGCATCTTCATATCCGGTCACATGGGAGGCAAGCCACTCCCATCCAGTCACATGGGTGGCAAGCCACCCCCACAAAGGCGGCCACACCCACAGAGTAGGTTCGAACAATTTTTGAAACCCACCACTGGAAGAAAGGATGAAATATGAAGCCCAAGGGTGACAGATGGGGGTGTGGGGTGTGGAATCCATATTAAAGACTTGAACTGGCATTTATGAAATAACATTTTAGCACTCTGGAAACATATACCTAAATTACTGTAACCCAATGAACTGCTTTATAACTATCCTCACTGATACGGTGTTTAAATGTTAAAAATAAGATAGCAGCTTCCCTCTCTTTTATCGCACACAGCTCTGAATAGATGAAATTCCATGTATGATCTTAAGCATAGATCCTGCAATACAGAACTGGTAAATCTAATTACTGGCCCATCTACCCATTTCTCACAGACTATGAGAGTTCAGATTAAAAGGTAAACTCTCTGATCTGAACATACACCTGCTGAAATGTGTGGTCAATTTAGCAACATCATCTTGCTAAAAAAAAAATGAATTTGCAAGTATGTATTTGCAGCAGTCCTTTATACAACGGCTTTCCTCCCTGCATGACAACTAAAGAGGCATATGATGAGACTTCTAAAGAAGAAACCAAATGGTTTCATTTGTCACCATTTACTATTCTCATTACAGTCCCTGTCAAAAGCATTGATTCATGCAGGGTCATTTTCCATTCTCATTAAAACCCCAAGGCACCCAAATGAGGCATAGAATTGTGGATTTTAATGCCCTGTAGCTGGAGAACACAAGGCAGTTGTAAAAGAGACCAAACACATTAGTACAAAGGCTTTTCATCAAGAGGGATGTCAGGTTACAACCTGGAGAGAGGAGTTTACCTTAAACTTTAATAGAGCAACAGGAGGCTGACAATTTCAGGCAGTTTTACTTCCCTGGTTGATTCTGTCCAACTCTTTATAAAAACCCAGTCTTGCGTGCACTGTTTTAATATTATTCTCCGTTAAATGATGAAAAGACAGACCGACAAACAGACAGACAGACAAGCTAGCTGCAAGTACCCTGGTATCCCATGGGAACATCAATGAGGAAGCAAGGAAGAGGGCAACATCCGAGTATCTTCAAGTCCTGAAGATTCAGCTCAGTAGGAAGAACAAGATCCATGCCAACAATACACATGTCTTGCCAATTATCAGGACCCCTGTTGGTTTAATGAACTGTACAAAAGAGGACAGAGGTGGCGCAGTGGTTAGGGTGCAGTACTGCAGGCCACTTCAGCTGACTGTTATCTGCAGTTCGGCGGTTCTAATCTCACCGGCTCAAGGTTGACTCAGCCTTCCATCCTTCCGAGGTGGGTGAAATGAGGACCCAGACTGTGGGGGCGATATGCTGACTCTGTAAACTGCTTAGAGAGGGCTGAAAGCCCTATGAAGCGGTATATAAGTCTAAGTCTAACTGCTAGGACATGGAGGAAGCCGATGTGAAGATCTGAAAGCTCCTTACAATTTATAGGTGTTTTCATCCCAGGTCTAACACCCACAAGACTGTATACCAGAACAGGCTGGGAGGGATCTGGTGATGTTAAAGTCTTTGTCCTAGAGAAAACCCAGAATGTCTAGGAGTACAACAGTAAGATTCCATCCAAAGATGGAGAAGAGCCGAGGTGGCGCAGTGGTTAGGGTGCAGTACTGCAGGCCACTTCAGCTGACTGTTATCTGAAGTTCAGCGGTTCAAATCTCACCGGCTCAAGGTTGACTCAGCCTTCCATCCTTCCGAGGTGGGTGAAATGAGGACCCAGACTGTGGGGGCGATATGCTGACTCTGTAAACCGCTTAGAGAGGGCTGAAAGCCCTATGAAGCGGTATATAAGTCAAACTGCTATTGCTACTGCTAAAGATGAGTTGCTGAGGGAAGACCTGAGGCACCAGCAGACATGGGAGGAAGATCAAGCAGAGGAATCCATGGCAAGATAAGAGCCTGCGTGGAATGTACCATCAGCTGATAGCTGATGTGGCAGAGATTGGGAAATCCCACCAGTGGATTGAAAGGGCTGAACTAAAAGACAGCATTGAGGCACGGATTATAGCAGCACAAAAACAGGCATTAAGCACTAGATCCATAGAAGCAGAGATCTTAAACATTTTTTATTGGATTATAGAATAAAATACAAAAATATGAAAACAAATAATGGGACATTGTGATAATAGTCAAGGACTAGAATACCGAGATGGTGATAGATGGAGCAGTGTCAATAACATCAGGATAATAACACCAGAAAGAAGAGTATGAGAAGCTGAAGAACCAAGAGCATGTGGAAAGTAAAGTCAGAATGATCTTAGTAGTAGAAGGAGCACCTGAGGTTATGACTCAAGCTGGAGGAGTCACTCCAAGAGATCCCAAATAGCAATAGTTAGACTTATATACCACTTCATAAGGCTTTCAGCCCTCTGGAACGAACTCCCGTGGAGATTCGAACCCTCACCACCCTCCAGGCCTTCCACAAGGCCCTTAAAACCTGGCTGTTCCAACAGGCCTGGGGCTAAAGAGCTGTTGCCCCGGTCTCGAATGGTATGACTGTTGTATGTTTTTAAATTATGCATTGTTATGCTTTGTTTTTTTTTTTAATTTCTTTTTGTCTGTATTCCCCTTCCCTGGTTGAGTTGTGAGCCGCCCTGAGTCCCCTTCGGGGGAAAAGGGCGGCATATAAATGAAATAAACTGAACTGAACTGAACTAAGCGGTTTACAGAGTCAGCATATCGCCCCCAACAACAATCCGGGTCCTCATTTTACCCACCTCGGAAGGATGGAAGGCTGAGTCAACCTTGAGCCTAGTGGGATTTGAACAGCCGAATTGCTGAACTGCAGTCAGCTGAAATAGCCTGCAGTGCTGCATTTAACCACTGCGCCACCTCGGCTAACATCAAAGCTTTCTTTGCAGAATAATGTTATATTAGGCACAACTAAGTTACTGCACAGAACCCTCAAACTCCCAAACCTTTGGTAGAGGACCCAAAACTGAGGAACACACACAGACAAACACACACACAAACAAGCACACAAACACACACACAAACACAGGGAGGGGAGAGAGAAAGGAGGAGAGAGAGAGAATGGCTTATTGCAATGCATTATGCATAACAACACATTTGAAGGCCATTTAGAACTTCAGCAGGTCCCCAATACAGTGATAGGTTAATGACTAGAGCCTCTAGATTTTCCTATGTAACCCTTAGGAAACACTTAGGAAAGCTTCCCTGTTACCAGATCCCTTTTGGGGTACAATTCAAAGTCCTCTTTAAAGTCCTACATGGCTTAAAACCTAGATAACTACACAACTGCATTCTCCCTGTGGAAGAATGAGAAATCTCCAGGTTCTTCTCTTAAGGAATGCCATCATCAGAGGATATAGGGATAATTCTTTTTACTTCAGCCCTCTTATCTGGAATAACATTTTACCTGAAATCAGACTGGCTCTTACTCTATTGGGTTTTCAAAAACCTGTTAACAGCTGTATGTTTGTATGTTTATTTCATTTGTATGCCGCCCTTTTCCCCCGAGGGGGACTCAGGGCGGCTCACAACTCAAACAAGGGAAGGGGGATACAGACAATTTGACAAACACAAAACAATACATAATTTCAAAGCGCAACAATCATACCATTCGAGATAGGGGCAACGGTTGTTTAGCCCCAGGCCTGTCGGAACAGCCAGGTTTTAAGGGCTTTGCGGAAGGCCTGGAGGGTGGTGAGGGTGCGAATCTCCATGGGGAGTTCATTCCAGAGGGTCGGAGCAGCCACAGAGAAGGCTCTCCTCCGGGTAGTCGCCAGTCGACAGTGGCCAGCGGATGGAATTCGGAGGAGGCCTAATCTGTGGGATCTGATCGGTCTGTTGGAGGTAATTGGCAGCAGGCGGTCTCTCAAGTACCCAGGTCCAATACCATGAAGGGCTTTATAAGTGACGGGCTTTATAGCTGTCTATTCCAGAGAGGCTTAAAGGAAAGGGAAACCCACCTTCTACAGATAGGGAATAGAGGTCTTTGTTGCACCTTTCTTTTAGCAATAGCAAGCAATAGTTAGACTTATATACCGCTTCATAGAGCTTTCAGCCCTCTCTAAGCGGTTTACAGAGTCAGCATATTGCCCCCAACAACAATCCGGGTCCTCATTTTACCCACCTCGGAAGGATGGAAGGCTGAGTCAACCTTGAGCCTGGTGGGATTTGAACAGCCGAACTGCTGAACTGCAGTTAGCTGAAGTAGCCTGCAGTGCTGCATTTAACCACTGCGCCACCTTGTTTTATTCAGCATTATCATTCCAAGCATCTCAAAGGAGATTAGAATGGTGTATAACTCATAGAAAATAATGAAGAAAATTCTGATATTCTGATGAAGGAAATAAACAATGTGATTGCCAATGCAAGCACTCTTCTGTTCCACTGTTAAGATTTAATTAACACCGACTACCTGAGAACTTTTATTCTTGACTAACGTTGCAAAATATTTTTTTGCTTTATAGTTTTAAGTGTCTGATTTGTATTTCCTGGCCCCAAATAATTATCATAATTATTACAAAGATTTTGATTTGGTTTGATGTTAGCTTGGGTTTAAAATTCCCATTAGCAAAGTGATTCACTTGATTGGAAGCCTAAACATGAATTTTGCTTCAGAAATCCAAAATCTGTCTCTCTCTCTCTCTCTCTCATTGGGATAATTCCTGCTGATTATCACTGGAAATAAACAAGCGCCATTTTAAATGTTTGATGTAGCTGGAAGAAATATTCAGAACAGAAGTGGGTTCCTACCAGTTCGCACCAGTTCAGTAGAACCAGTTCATCAAATCTACCGAACCGGTTAGAAGAGATTCCACCAGAAAGCAGGCCACACCTACAGAAGAGGTTCCAAAATTTTTTGAAACCCACCACACACACACACACACACACACACACACAGAGAGAGAGAGAGAGAGAGAGAGAGAGAGAAATAAAGAAAAAAAGAAAGAAAAAGTGAGAGAGAGAGATGAAAGAAAAAAAGGAAAAATGAACAGAGAGACAAAAGGAAGGAAAGAGAGAGAGAGAGAGAGAGAGAGAGAGAGAAAGAAAGAAAACACATGGCCGGCAAGCCACTCCCACCAGGTCACATGGCCAGCAAGCCACTCCCACAAAGGAGGCCACACCCACAGAGTAGGTTCGAAAATTTTTTGAAACCCACCCCTGATTCAGAAGCAATAGGCATGTATATATAGAAAGACTTGTGCTAGATACCTTTGAATTTTGATGTTTTAAAATTAGGAAGTTGCCACTGCTGTATTTTATGTTTTGTCAGAAATGAATGACATTGACAATGACCACCATGAAAGAGGGAGGGAGAGAGAAGTGGGAGGAGGAAAACAGCCACTTGCTTGCTAAATATTTCAGTTCCTAATCATTCAAATTTTGTGTCCTACAGCTTATTTCTTATTTTCCCCATTTTTTAGCAACTCCGGCACTTCTTGTGTTTTCCCCCCAGTTTAGTAACATATTACTTTCAGAAATAAACACAAGCCCATGGGGAGAAAATATACTGATGTTTAGATCATTCCTTAATTATTAATTTCTTACAAGTTATATAATGCAAGCATATGATTAATTCATTCCTTTTTTTTATTAAGAAATTCAATTCAATGACTTTGTGGAGTTTGATTTTGGTTAAAAAAAATAATACATTCTTCAGCATTCCAGATCCTATTTTCTGTTGTTATATACACATGATTTCATTTCATTTATTGAGCTTGTATGCTGCCCACTCCTGAAGGACTCCGGGCGGCTTACAATAAAACAAGGGAGGGGGATAATACACAAGACAACATATTAAAATGTACAACAGTCACAATTTCCGAGGGGCTGGATATTTCGAAAGCCCCCCGGCCTGCTGGAGCAGCCAGGATTTAACGGCTTTGCAGAAGGCCGGGAGGGTAGAGAGGGTCCAGATCTCCATGGGGAGATCGTTCCATGATGGTGAACAGATGGAACGCAGAGCCATATTTGCTGGCATGGCAGCCTACAGATCCAGCACACATGCGGGGGGTGGCCAGCTGATTTTTCACCATTCCAGAGGGCCGGAGAAGGCTGTTTTTGCCCTCCCCAGGCTTAAGGAAAGCCTCCGGGGGCTGGGAGGGTGCAAAATGGCCCTAATGGGCCAACTGGAAGTTTGTTTGACCAATTGGGCCTGTTTTTCCCCCTCCCCAGCCACTGGAGGCTGTCCGGAAGCCTGGGGAGGGTGCAAATGGCTTCTCCTGGCCCACCAGAGGCCTTCCAGAGGCACCCCGGAGTCCCCCGAGGCCGTTTTTCCCCTCCCCAGGCTTCAGGAAATCCTCCGGAGCCTGGGGACAAGTCAGGTGCACATCCATGGGGGGTGGTCACGCATGCATGCACAGGTGGGCAGGGGGGATTGAATTGGTTTGGAAACACAAGCACATGTGATAGTGCATGCATGCGCAATTTTGGCATGCCGTAAGAAAAAGGTTCACCATCACTGTTATATACTAATGGCACATCGTTTATTAAAGCTTAGGATTATCACTTAATATAAATTTCAGTCTGTTCAACCACATATTGTTCCATCTGTATATTATAACAAAACAACTTAGCCCACTGTAATCGTGCATTCTTTCATTTGTTCTTCTATTTCAAATTTCAAAAAAAGTTTCTACATTGTAGCAGACACATGTTCATCACTTGTACACAATTCCATTTCAAAGTCGGTTTTACAATGTTCGATGTGAAACATTCCATTTCAACTCTCTCGTTGTATGTTAATCATTTATATTTACCTCTTATTTCTGATCTATAAAATACTTTTTTGTGCTGAGAGCCCCAAAGGTGTTTTCTGTCACAATCTGGATGTGTATCTTTTTCATCTTTTCAATTCAGCATATCTAACAATGATTTTTAGATACTGTTCTGACCCCCCTCTTCCCACACCAACACGCACTCCGAGTCAAAGACAAGTTACGGCATTTAATTAACAAACAGACAGGTCCTTGGCAGCAAACTGGCACAGACAAGCTTGGGCAGCAATCCAATACAGATAAGCCGTGGCAGCAAGCCAGCCTGCCAGGCTCACAAGACTGTTCTCCACCATTCGTTCCTGCGTTGACTTCTGCAAGAGGGGCGTGTGCACAAGCAGTCTTTTTATAGTCTGGAAAGGAGCCTAATGCAGGAAGTGCAATTACTTCCTGTACTTATGCAACTGTTCCTGATGCCTATTAGCTCTTTGGTGCCGGGGATCCAGGAACAACTCACTGCTGACCTCAGGCTCACACTCCCTTGTTTCCTCCCCACTACTCCAAGACTCAGGCACCTCCTGGTGGCCAACCAGCCTCTCTGCAACCTGCTCAGAGTAGGAATCCTGTCCAGGGTCCTCCACATCCTCCAGGGCCGACTCATAGGGCCCCTCGCTGTCGGAGTCTGGTGGCAGCTCCAACAGCTCCTGCTGGGCCACAACAGATACATACTAAGCATGGTAGAGTTACTCCAATAAGCTTTTATTTCTTAGCCACGCCCACTCTTTCATCCAAACCAAGCAGTAAGCGACAAAATACTTGTCAGGTTCCTAAGGGTTAATGAAACAAGCCAAACACAGAAATGGTTTGTAAATGCAGTTTGTATTCTTCCTTCGGCATGAACAAAGCACTAAGGCAATGAATAAATAGTCAGAGCTGCCACCCTGTGCCCCCCCCCACCTTTTATAGTTACATTGGTAATTAAGATAAACGGCACCCCGCGCCTGCGCACACCCATCACCTTGTGACCTAGAGCAAAAACCACCTGGCAATTAATCATGGATTGTTAGCAGGAGCTTTGTAGTTTCTTCAGATTGTGGAGGTGGGACGGTGAATCTTGGCAGCTGGCCTGGTCTTCTCCCCTGAATGGCAGCTCCAGGCCCTCAAAGCAAGTAAATCCATCCTCCTCCTTTTTAAAAAGAATTAGGTTGAACCTCTGTACAATCAGAAACTGCTCCAAAGACAGAGGTAGAAATTATGAGTAGCTAGGATACCCCGATTTCTCTTCTCTTTTTTAAAATAATCTACAAATTATAATTGCAATAATACAACTAATCCAAATTAAAAGAAAAAGGAATAGAAAGATTAAAATGTAAAAATAAAAAATGTAGACAATTGAATGAAAAGAATATATAAAATAAAAAGAAATATATAGTGACTTCCAACTTTCATCACAATAGCTATAAACACTTTTAGAAACTTTTTATCTCCTCTTGATTTGCAACTGTCTCTCTTCATCCCATGTCCCATATCTTCTCTATAAACAAATCTATAAAGTGTCAACTTTTCATTCTTGCTGCCAGCAAAAGCCCATTAAGAGTGGGCAGAAAGAACAACATATCTATTTTATCCTCGATAAAATAAACCAACTTTATTTTCTTTCCTTTTTATTTCTAAGACTCTTAATCTTCATTCCATTCAAGTAATGATGTAGAGCTTGATTTCTTTGCATTTTGTTTTTAATCCCCTCTTACAAGATTTAACTAAGCTTTAACAACCTCTTTTGTAAATCCAATATAAAATAATTATCCAGGTCACTCTCTTGGTTTATTATTTGTAATTCTCCTTTGATTTTTAAAGCATCAACCAATTTCTTTTGTGTGTCTAATGAAACATCCTTTCCCATGCCTTTAATTTGCAGATACACTTTCAATATCAACTCTATTTCTGTCTCTGTCTTGTGTGATAAAATAGCAATAGCAATAGCAGTTAGACTTATATACCGCTTCATAGGGCTTTCAGCCCTCTCTAAGCGGTTTACAGAGTCAGCATATCGCCCCCACAGTCTGGGTCCTCATTTCACCCACCTCGGAAGGATGGAAGGCTGAGTCAACCTTGAGCCAGTGAGATTAGAACCGCCGAACTGCAGATAACAGTCAGCTGAAGTGGCCTGCAGTTCGCACCTATTCAGTAGAACCGGTCCGTCAAATCTACCGAACCGGTTAGAAGAGGTTCCACCAATGGACCCGGAAAGCAGGCCACACCTACAGAAGAGGTTCCCAAATTTTTTGAAACCCACCACTGGTCCTTGGATATGATTATTCTACACTATCATGCTCATATTTATAAAACTCAGTGCCTCTGTGAAAGGTAAGGATGACTACTGCGTTTGTGGTGCAATCAGAACATTGCGTGTGTTGAAGTTGTTTTAACGCAAATCAAAGATGCTTTTTAAAAAACAAGTTTACATCCTATTCTTATGCATGCCAGTGCTGTGTGTGAGGCAATTTAAGGTGGCTCTGACAAGTGTCGTCGGCATCTTCATATCCGGTCACATGGGCGGCAAGCCACTCCCATCCGGTCACATGGGCAGCAAGCCACTCCCACAAAGGAGGCCACACCCACAGAGTAGGTTCGAACAATTTTTGAAACCCACCACTGAGGTGGATCCTTATGGAGCAGAAATGACAGCATTGTTAAGAGGAGAGGGCTATGAAAAGCTGAAAGGCAAATTAGTTCATAAATAATCATCATGGGTATAACATCCTGGCTCCCCCTTGAAAAGAGAAAAATATGAAGAGGGAAAAGTGTAGACTAGAAGTAGACCAGGCTAGTTGAAAATTTGCCATGGGATGATTCTGCACTGCAATATATTCTTTAAATTCTCATATGAATAACAACAAAAAAACCACTTCTCAATGTTTCACCCTAGTTTTAAATCAGGCAGTCTGATTTAATCTCGCACAAGGGATAAAGAAAGTCTGGTTAGAGATTCTAACTGACCAAGTTCTTGTAAAGCCTCATTGAATATGAGCCAAGCAAAGAGGACCATAGTATGAATTATGACACACTCAGCCTTTCTCAACTGCAAGCCATGTAGGAGAAAGTACTTTCGTTCCCTGTTTATTTACCTGGAGTGAAACTTTATGAAAGTTAATAAAGTGTGTGTATTTCTAGAAATGTTTTCTCTTTTCAAAAGTGGCAAAGTTTCATTTGATGCAAAATGTAAACCAGCTGGAGATTATCACCATCCTTTCGTTTCTTTGCACATTAGATGAGTCCAGAGACCTGCTAATTACACTGTTGGAAGATGTTCTTTCAAAAAGGTAAAAGAAAGGAAGATCTGAAGGCAACACAGCCAGAAATTGTCAGAAGACGGAAAAAAAATCTAAAGAAGACACTTCTTACCCAACTTGCTTGCAGTTGTTAACAAGCAATAATGAGATGCAGACTATGAAGAAAACGAGGTGCATCACAGCTGGCTGCTCACAAAATGGGAGTCTTGAGCCAAAGCAGATATTTTTTTTTCTTTCATTTAAGTTGTTTATAGGGAAAGGTGTCCTCAGAATTCCATCAAGCCTTCACTTCCATTAGAATGGGATTTTGTGGCGTATGTATCTGGATGTATATTTAGGTTATACATTAAATAAATTGTCAAATGCAGGAAATCAGGTGTCAAGGCCATTCAAATGAATATGTAGGTTTATTGCAAGCTTAAACTCTCTCCAACATGGGACCTGACCTGAGGGATGCTAAGATCTGGCCCGTGGGACCAGCCTAGAAACAGCAAAGGACTTGTCAGCATTCCAGATAACATCCAAAATTAAATTAGAGTCCAAGGCAATGTTCTACTCAAAGTTTCAATTTATTAAGAGAGCCCTGCTGGCACAAATGGGGGGAAACCCAAATCGGAAGCTTCTTCTGTTTTCCCCCCAAGTTAAAGTTCATGATCTTGCCCCCACACCAGAGGTGGGTTCCTACCAGTTCGCACCTATTCAGTAGAACCGGTTCGTCAAATCTACCGAACCGGTTAGAAGAGGTTCCACCAGTGGACCCGGAAAGCAGGTCACACCTACAGAAGAGGTTCCAAAAATTTTTGAAACCCACCACTGGCCCTTGGATATGATTATTCTACACTATCATGCTCCTATTTATAAAACTCAGAGCCTCTGTGAAAGGTAAGGATGACTACTGCGTTTGTGGTGCAATCAGAACATTGTGTGTGTTGAAGTTGTTTTAATGCAAACCAAAGATGCCTTTTAAAAAACAAGTTTGCATCCTATTCTTATGCATGCCAGTGCTGTGTGGGAGGTAATTTAAGGTGGTTCTGACAAGTGTCGTCGGCATCTTCATATCCGGTCACATGGGCGGCAAGCCACTCCCATCCGGTCACATGGGCGGCAAGCCACTCCCACAAATGAGGCCACACCCACAGAGTAGGTTCGAACAATTTTTGAAACCCACCACTGCCCCACACCCACGATTCCATCACATGGTCTAATCTTCCACTGCCATGCTGGCAGTTCCACCCATCCAGTTCCGATCAAGTGCAGAGATACCAAGACAAAGGATGACCTTGGCAATCTAAAAGGAATTTTATTTTGGTTACATAACATTCTACTCCTTACTATCTCCCTCCCACTTCCTCACTATAGAAACAGCGTAGTAGATAGAAGTGTGGCAGGCCAAAGATCCAAAAGTAACGTGGCTTCAGGCCTGATAGGGATAGACGGTGGTGCCTCTGCTAGTGAAAATGGAGCTCGCAGGGATCTGCATGGGCCCCTGTGCCCCATTTTCAACCACAACAATCTCCTGCAACCCTCTGCCAGCAAAAATAGTGCATGCCCACTCAGGGCTTCGTTTTTGCTGGCAGTGGGCGATCAAAACAAACTAAAAACAGAACAAAAGCAGAAATGCTTCCCCTTTTGCATTTGACCATGCAAAGAAGGGACCGGAAAGGAGAAAGGGAAAGTGGAAAGACAAAGGAAAAAGAAGGGAAGATTTCCCCACTATAGAAACAGCATAGCAAGCAAGGAAAAAAAGGAAAGAGGGAAAGGAAGAAGAAAGAAGAATGAAGAGGGAAGGAAGGAAGGAAGGAAGGAAGGAAGGAAGGAAGGAGGGAGGGAGGGAGGGAGGGAAGGAAGGAAGGAAGGAAGGAAGGAAGGAAGGAAGGAAGGAAGGAGATTATAATGAGAGTGAGGGAAATCCTGCCTTAGCACTTGGCCATCACAGGTGCTCCTGACATGAGTCCCATATCATGCCCACCTGTTCTGACCCCCTCCTCCATCCAGTAACAAATGCCGAGACAAGCTTAACTGGAATGTACTTTAATAGCAAGACACCAAAACCTCAGTGACTGAAAGCCAAGCAGAACAAACAGATAAGGACCTTGGCAGCAACTCAGTCAAACTCAGGCAGCAATAAACACAGATAAGGCTTGGCAGCATTCCAGCCTGCCAAGCTCACAGTAATGACCTCCGACATTCAATCCTGTGTTGACTTCTGCAAAGAGGGGTGTGTGCACAAGTAGCCTTTTTATAGTCTGGAGAGGAGCCTAATGACCACCAGCTGAGTACAATCACCTTCTGTAATTGCGTAATTGTTCCTGACGCCTAGTAGCTCTTCGATGGCAAGCATCCAGGAACAACTCATTACTGGTCTCTGGCTCACTCACCCTTGTCTCCTCCCCACTGGTCCAAGGCTCAGGTGCCTCCTGGTGGCCAACCAGCCTCTCTGTGCCCTGCTCAGATGCAGAACCCTGTCCAGGGTCCTCCACATCCTCCAGAGCCGACTCAGAGGGCCCCTCGCTGTCGGAGTCTGGTGGCAGCTCCAACAGCACCTGCTGGGCCACAACACCCACCATAGCCACACCCCCAGCCATGTCCACCATGACCACACACCCACAGCCATGCCCCATTCCCCCCCGGCCCTTCTAGGACAAATACAACCCTGATGCAGCCCTCAATGAAATCAAGTTTGATGCTCCTGCTCTACAAGAATTTGAACTATTAACAGTCAAAGCAAATTGGCAGTAAATAAGAACAAATGAAATTCAAGTTGTGCTGGACCTAAATCTCTTGGGAGCATAAGAAACTCAAGTCTAATGATGTGTTTGACCCCGCCCTCGGTCTCTGCCTGATCATCTACTACATAAATTGCACCAAGGACAGACTGGATTAGCTAAATTAGTTATAAGGTTGTGAAATAATGGCACATGGAGCCTGATTTGTTAAGGGAGAAGTTATGGCCACATTGGAAGGTGATACAACTGTATCACATCTAGTTTGGACTTCAGACTAAGTCTAAGCCATCGAAAATGCAGCTTGGCAGTTCAATGAAATTTAAAGGAAAGGTACAATAATCCAGTTGCCCAGGAATTACTGCAGCCACAAATACTGTGTAGCTATAAAGGTCAGAAAGCAGAAAGTAGCAAGAATACCTTGAAGCTATTTTGCTTAATCAGTTCCCTCAACACTGAAACATTGCCGGAAGAGATTACATGCTGGAGTTTCTCCATGAAAGCACCATTGCTTGAAGTTTTTAACTTTAACTACTATTAGCTAAGTATACAATTCCTCCGTTCGTTCATGCACTTATGATGAGAAGACTGTTTATAGCTTCTTCTGTGATGGCTTGTAAAAATTTGTACAACTCTCAAATTATACAGAAAAATAGCTAAATTTCTGTTTTAGTGGCACTTGCTACTATGAGGGTCATTATTTTATAGCAATAGCAATAGCAGTTAGACTTATATACCACTTCATAGAACTTTTAGCCCTCTCTAAGCGGTTTACAGAGTCAGCATATTACCCCCAACAACAATCCAGGTCCTCATTTTACCCACCTCGGAAGGATGGAAGGCTGAGTCAACCCTGAGCCGGTGAGATTTGAACAGCCGAACTGCAGAACTGCAATTAGCTGAAGTAGCCTGCAGTGCTGCATTTAACCACTGCGCCACCTTGGCTCCTTAACATTTTCAGGAACCAAATGCCAACCAATATATAGAATAAAAAATTAAAATCTCTTAACAGATTATAGCAGTCTATACCTCAATCACTGCAGGATCCTATGCGAGAATGTAAAAAAAAAAGAGGGATACAAATACTGAAATATCAAAAGATTTATTCTGGTAACCTTGGTGTTTGGTGTTATGAGTCTAAACTGAAGTTGCCCTACCTAAAGATGAAACAGATATGTAAGCAGGGTGGACAAGAGCCACAAATCTTGTCTAAAAGATCCATTCAGATAGGTAGTGTTGTGGCCCAGCAGGAGCCGTTGGAGCTGCCACCAGACTCCAACAGCGAGGGGCCCTATGAGTTGGCTCTGGAGGATGTGGAGGACCCTGGACAGGGTTCTGACTCCGAGCAGGGTGCAGAGAGGCTGGTTGGCCACCAGGAGGCATCTGAGCCTTGGACCAGTGGGGAGGAGACACGGGGAAGTGATCCGGATGCCACAGTGAGTTGTTCCTGGATGCCCGGCACCAAAGAGCTAATAGGCGTCAGGAACAATTGCGCAAGTACAGGAGGTAATTGCACTCAGCTGGTGGTCATTAGGCTCCTCTCCAGACTATAAAAAGACTGCTTGTGCACACACCCCTCTTGCAGAAGTCAACACAGGAACTAATGTTGGAGAACATTATTGTGAGCTTGGCAGGCTGGATTGCTGCCAAGCCTTATCTGTGCTGGATTGCTGCCCAAGCTTGTCGGTGCCGGTTTGCTGCCAAGGACCTGTCTGTCTATTAATTAAATGCCATAACTTATCTTTGGCTCGGAGTGTGTGTTGGTGTGGGACGAGGGGGGTCAGAACAGGTAGTTTAAAAGGAACGAAGTTATTAAGGAAACAAGGGGATAAAATGTCATCTGAACCGGACAAAAGTTGAGCCTCAGCATATGGACACCCCACTCCCAAGTCTCATTAACAGCCACCAGACTTGAAAATCAACAAGGCAAGAGTATCTACGAATCAACAAAACAAAGATTTGGGGGGGGGGATAAAGGAGATCCTGAAACCTGCCCCTTCTTTGAGTTCTTTTTGGATTCAGACTTGGTGGCTTCTGTCCCTCTGGTTAGTGCCTGAAAACCTACTTGAAAAGGATATGGATAAGTGTAGTTGAATGTATGTGTGTGAAAGAAAGAGCAATTTACATTGCAGCCAGGAACATTTTTCTGTTACTTTAAATTCACTGGTTCTTTGTCTATTCCAAAGGACTAGTTGTCCCTCGGTGTTCATTTGAAAATGATTTGAATGTAACTGTTGAGCAGTACTACGAGTGTATTGAGTGAGTGACCAAGAGGTGAGCCGGGGAGCACCTGCCACAATATCCTCACTTAAAATTCACAAGAGGCTTTATGAGAAAAAACATTATCTTCCGAGTTCAGTTGAAAAGGCAACAGAGGAATGTCAATGCAAAATTACAATAATTCCCAGAATGATCTTTGTCAAAGCATCGTCATCAGCAATTTGCCAAACTCCAACCACCGAGACCAGGGTTCTTGAAATACTTTCTTTATTTGCTTGTAAAAATGCTGAGAGTAGCACAAAAGGCTGGCAGAAAATCTATAGTAAGCACTAGCAACACCATTTTATAAAGAAGCAGGGAGTAAAATCAAACAAGTTGTGTACAGGGAAGACCAATGGCTTATGCCTTCAGCTTATGTATTATGATTAGCTAGATATTGCCTTTGTAGATCCTGTGGTTAACCAGGGATATTTCCCAAGCGTTGAAATGGAAGGATATCTGCACCAGCTAACTCATGTTCATGAAAACAGCATGTGCAGAAAGAACATGGACAGGAAAAATGGAATATGATTGTATGGTCCATTTCTAGCAATAGCAATTGCATAGCAATAGCAGTTAGACTTATATACCGCTTCATAGGGCTCCCTAAGCGCTTTACAGAATCAGCATATTGCCCCCACAGTCTGGGTCCTCATTTCACCCACCTCGGAAGGATGGAAGGCTGAGTCAACCTTGAGCCGGTGAGATTAGAACCGCTGAACTGCAGATAACAGTCAGCTGAAGTGGCCTGCAGTACTGCACCCTAACCCCTGCGCCACCTCTGCTCTGTCCATATTGTTAACAATTGGCTAAAACCTCTTAAATAGAAACCTGTTCTGACCCCCCCCTTCTTCGCTCGTTAACAGACGACAGTCAGACAGACTTAAAAGGAAATAACTTTATCAGTCCTGGCTTCCGCTGGCTGTGAGCCCAAAATAAACATAAATAAAGTCTCTGGCAAGAAGATAACAGAATGCAAAAACAAAGATCTCTTATGGCAAAACCAGGTGTACAGAAAGAAAGCCAATCACTTCTCCAAGTGTCTCTTTGAATCACGGTTACAGAAAGCAAATCACTTATCCAAGTGCCTCTCACAAACAAACCACGACCGATGAACCATGAACCATGAACGAACGATGAAGGTTGACTTCCGCCACCAGGGTGTGGCACCATCAGTCCTTTTATCTCCAGAAAACCACACTAACGAGCCCCAACTGCATTGTTATTCCTGCATCCCGACTCAACTCACAGCAAACTTCTGCTGAGTCACAACAGAAACCTATTAAAAGAGATGACAAGATATATTCAGCACATCCTCTGATGATCTTGGCCAGAATAAAATACTTCCTCCATTCCTCACCAGTTGTCTGGCATCAGATTTCTTCCCAACTTGAAAATGAACCACTGGCAGAGGAAGGATATTTTTCTCCTGGGAATGAGTAGTATAGATTTCCATTGCATATGGATGTGCTTATCATGGTCTTAAATGGAATATTGACCAGATACATGGGCATAGCACCATTGGTGGGTTTCAAAAATTGTTCGAATCTACTCTGTGGGTGTGGCCTCCTTTGTGGGAGTGGCTTGCCACCCATGTGACTGTATGGGAGTGGCTTGCCGCCCATGTGACCGGATATGAAGATGCCGACACTTGTCAGAACCACCTTAAATTACCTCACACACAGCACTGGCATGCATAAGAATATGATGTAAACTTGTTTTTTAAAAGGCATCTTTGGTTTGCGTTAAAACAACTTCAACACACGCAATGTTCCGATTGCACCACAAACGCAGTAGTCATCCTTACCTTTCACAGGGGCACTGAGTTTTATAAATATGAGCATGATAGTGTAGAATAATCATATCCAAGGACCAGTGGTGGGTTTCAAAAAATTTGGGAACCTCTTCTGTAGGTGTGGCCTGCTTTCCGGGTCCACTGGTGGAACCTCTTCTAACCGGTTCGGTAGATTTGACGAACCGTTTCTCCCGAATACATGCGAACTGGTAGGAACCCACCTCTGCATATCACCATTAATTAAAAATGCTTCTAGATGCTGAGGTTTTACATAACAGCTTACCGATTCCCCATAGTTTCAGTTAGAATTAACAAAAACCCGTATGATTCAATGGTTTCTAGATGATGAGAAGGGAATTGTCGAAAAGCATCATGTTACCTGTCCCTGGAACAGATTCCGGGATTTAGAACATAATGGACAAATGCTTTCCGTTTGTCATCCTGCATTCATAATACAGACAAATAAAATGCACATAACACTTATTACAAATACATGATACACCGAGTGCGTAGGACCTGGGAGACTCTACATTGCAACCAACTCAATAATTGAAAACCACCACTATCGCCACCATTAAAGCAGCATTTGGCCATGTTTGGAGTAGCTGTAGTTTATTGCTTTTAGTCATCGCTAAGCTATAATGTTGGGTCATAACAGAAAAGCTGAACATCTTTTATGTTGATTGGTTGACCAAGCCTGAGAGTGTTCAATGCCTTTTTAAGTATCCCAGAAATCAATAAGCCATTGAAATGATGGTAATTCTAGGAGTTATTTGGAATCACGGAGCAGGTTTATGGGGCTGCTGCTGTTGTTGTGTGAATATGACTCAATCTCCCAAGCCTGAACGACCTCTGAATGACAACATGAACTAAAAAAAACACCCTCAGTTGAATAAAAGTTGTGCTCCTCTTTTATAGATTCCCTCTTTTTCACTTTGAAGTTACTAAAATCATCTGTTTGTTCAGCATTGCCTTCAATTGATGCAGAAAGTAAACCAACTGAGTTAAAACAAATTTCATGAGAAACAGTGATCATTTTGGAGTCAAGGTCCAGAAAAGTCTTGGAGGCACAAGCTGAAGAAGTAAACAATTTGATCCAGTATTTTGGTTATATGGCTATACTCATTTGTAAGTACGAACACACATATGTGTTCGTACTTCCCAATGTATTTTGGAGCTGATTACTCCAACATCTTTTAATTAGTATATTAATTGCATTTAAGTACGTACCTTTCGATACAAGGGTGACTTTTTCAAATACTGAAGTTAGGGAACAGGAGATATTTTAGCTTTGGAAAACAGAAAGCTGAGCCCAATCTTCCTAAAAGACTGTTCTGACCCCCCTCGTCCCACACAACACACTCCGAGCCAAAGATAAGTTACAGCATTTAATTAACAGACAGACAGGTCCTTGGCAGCAAACTGGCACAGACAAGCTTGGGCAGCAATCCAGCACAGATAAGCCATGGCAGCAATCCAGCCTGCCAAGCTCACAATAATGTTCTCCAACATTAGTTCCTGCGTTGACTTCTGTAAGAGGGGCGTGTGCACAAGCAGTCCTTTTATAGTCTGGAGAGGAGCCTAATGACCACCAGCTGAGTGCAATTACCTCCTGTAACTGCGTAATTGTTCCTTATGCCTATTAGCTCTCCGGTGCCGGGCATCCAGGAACAACTCACTGCTGGCGTCTGGATCACTTTCCCTTGTCTCCTCCCCACTGGCCCAAGGCTCAGGCACCTCCTGGTGACCAACCAGCCTCTCTGTGCCCTGCTCGGAGTCGGAACCCTGTCCAGGGTCCCCCACATCCTCTAGAGCCGACTCATAGGGCCCCTCGCTGTCGGAGTCTGGTGGCAGCTCCAATGGCTCCTGCTGGGCCACAACAAAAGACTATGTGAAGATGATGATAGTAAACAAAAAGAATGATTTGCTGTAGTGTTTAAGACACCAGGCTGCAAATCAAGAGGTTGAGTTCTTCTGCCAGTTGGTACAAAACCAACTAAGTGGCTTTCGGCAGTCAACAAGTGTCCGTTTCCTGAAATTTTGCCAAAAAAACCTGCACGGATTAGACCAGGCAGTCACCAGGATTCAATGATTCAACTCAATGATTAGAAGGGAAAGGAGAAGGAAACAAAAAAGAAAACACAACAGCAAGCCAATACCATGCTATTGCAAAGCCACTGGGGAGTTGTATCTGAGTGGTCACTACAGGAACCAAAATTCTATGTGCCATTATCTTTTTATTATCTTTATATTGTAACTACGATAGCATAGTGTTCTGACGCCCCTCATCCCACACCAAAGCACACCGAGACAAAGATACTTCAAGGATTTATTAACACACAGACAGGGCCTTGGCAGCAATCCAGCACAGACTAACCTTGGCAGCAATCCAGCCTGCCAAGCTAGCCACGAGAGTTCTCCAACTTTAGTGAATACGTTGACACCTGCAAAGGGGCGTGTGCACAATCATTCCTTTTATAGTCTGGAGAGGAGCCTAATGACCACCAGCTGAGTGCAATTATCTCCTGTAACTGCGCAACTGTTCCTTACGCCTATTAGCTCTCCGGTGCCGGGCATCCAGGAGCAACTCCCTTGGCTCCTCCCCACTGCTTCAATGCATGACGTCCGGATCACACTCCCTTGTCTCCTCCCCACTGCTCCAAGGCTCAGGCGCCTCCTGGTGGCCAACCAGCCTCTCTGCTCCCTGCTCGGAGTCCTATCCTATCCAGGGTCCTCCACATCCTCCAGAGCTGACTCATAGGGCCCCTCGGAGCCCTGTTGGAGTCTGGTGGCAGCTTCAACAACTCCTGCTGGGCCACAACAGCATAGTAAGCCCAGGAAATCATCTTCTATTTCAAAACCTGCAGAACCTTATTTCCCGATGAAAGAGAAAAAGAAAAGTCTGCATTTATTCCTAAATCTGCATTACTCCCCTGCCCTAGGATAGAAATGATTTTATCCTACCACAGACATATGTAGTTAGATCAAAGTCTGCAGCCACGGAGTGCTTCTCCAGCAAATGCTTTGCAGTTCACAGTCTGAGCCTTGGGCAGCTCACATGGTTTCTCATACTCTTTGGAGAGGAAAGGAGATTTTGAAAAAAGATTCCAAACAAACCGGGAACATTTAAGTGCAAAACTTCAGTGCTGCTGCTGTTCTCTTATCAATTCTGTATAGCTAAATTACAAAGGTATTCAAACGGTTCTGCTGGGAGGGGGCCTTCTGCTGTTTGTCAGATACTACATTAACAAGTTTCTTTTAAAAGCATTTTTTCTTTATCTCTACGCTGCAGTGACGGCTTGTAACCAGAGTGCTGTAAGGGAAAGTTCTTTCAAGAATGCCTTTCTTCTTAAATTGCTTTGAGTGTTTTCTAGTAATATATGTCTGTGAAGAAACAAGAATACAAAAGGCAAGAAGGATAAACAATGCACCCTGTTATGTTATTTAACTCAATAACCAATGCTACTCTACACATTTGTACACAAAGGAATGTCCCACTGAGTTAAATGGGATTAACTGTCCCATAGGTTCTACACCTGGATATTTCAAAGAAATGCTATAAAATACAATCCTTCTATACAAAATTCAAGCCAAATGCCTATAATCTTTCCATACTGTTCTACCCAGTCTGGTTTTGAGACTCCTTGCTACAATATTCTATGTCCCTGAATGTGCTCAGTTTTAAGTAGGTTGTTTTGGGAATCAAGTTCTTTGTTGAGAGATCCCCCAACAAAACTTGGGATTTTTACAAAAATGGAGTGGGGCTGTTCCTCCAATCCACTGATAGCATAAGCTCATTTTTTTTTTAATCTGGTTTTGATTTGGCTGCATCAATATAAGTCTCACAACCTGATAGCCTAGAGTATAATGCTGTCTTCAATTGTGAACATATAATTTTGAGTATTTTGGGCTTCCGGTCTGGCGTCACGCTGGAACGAGCTGCTGACAGACTCTCTGTTCGGTTTGCCCGGTCTTTCCACGAGCGTGGCCGTAATAGGCAAGGTCCCTTCGAGGTGCGAGGACCTTTGGAGAGGGGAAGCTTCTGTGCAGTGGAGGGTGAAAGGCGATCTCCCCCCACGAAGCAAGAGGCTCCCTCAGAGTTCGTGCAAAAGAGGTCGGCTGATTAATGGCCGACCAGAAGGCGTGACTGCCAGCCACTAATAAGGAAGGGAGACAACTGCAGGGGAACATAGTGGATCGAATGACGGTAATCACAAGATCTGACTTAAAAGCCTAAATCTAAAAGATAAACAACTTTACTGCAACAAATACAGATACGTGTGTGGGCGCATTTATCTGCAGCGGCTATTAAATACAAACAGTAAACTTTTGTGAAAGCTGATTGACGTAGTGGACAGAAGGAGACTGAGGCTTTGGACTATTTAAAAAGGAAAGAAGTTTAATCACAAGGGTTTGAAGTACGCGGTGTCATATTACAGCCAGAGACAGCAGAAGGAAAACACTACACTGACAACAGGAAGAGATTGATGGGTGAGTTCTAAATACTTTCTGGCCTCTCCTGCACCCTGTCGTATCACGCTGAAACGTTTCTCTTCCTGACTCTCCCAGATACTATAGAATTAACTGAGCCTATATTTCACAGTCCTGCTCCAGCTTAATTACCCTGTATGTACCCCGGGCTCTGTATAACTACCCAAACAGCATTTAGAAGGTACTAGTCTTACACCTTAAAGGGGAAGAGCTGAATTAAAGCAAATGGCAACCAAAACAGTAACTTTAATCAAAGGGAGTAAAAAGCAAACTCCCCTATCTACCCCGGTGAGGGAAAAGTCCCCTGAGGGCAGGCAAACGGGAGATAAGACAGCCCCAACCCTGCAAGACCAGGAAGTAACAATGGACTCCCTACAAGAGACAATACTGAAGATGGGTGAAAGTCTCACCAAAGGCCTGGAGGGAGTAAAGAATGAAATACATGAAGTAAGAAACAATATGGGAAGAATTGAGGAACGCATAGGAGTAATACAAACAGCGCTGCTGAAAAATGAGCAGGAAATCCAAAATGTTAAGGGGAGAACGGAAATAGCGGAAAAAAGGATAGACAAAGTAGAGGACAATCTGGAATCTATAAACTCAAGCCTGGAGGAGGCCATCCTCCAGCTAGAATTAGAGCGATCAGCATATTATTTAAGACTACAAAACGTGGAGGAAGCAAAAGATGAAAACCTCCGGGAGCTGATTGGAGAAATCCTGGGATTAGTCCTCGGCAGGCCGAAAAAAGAGGTTATTAATGATCTGGACGAAGCCTATAGAGTCAATACAGGCTTCGCGAGACGCCACCGGCTTCCGAGGGAGATCCATGTGAGGGTGTTGAGAAGACAGCTGAGAGAGGACATTCTAAGTACAATAAGAGGGGACTCTCTAACATACAAAGGTAAAGAAATTCTCATCTTAAAACAGACTCCACGGAGAGTCAGAGAGAAGAGAAGGAAATACAACTTCCTCTCCACACGTTTAAACAGAGACAGAATCCAGTTCAGATGGCTCCTTCCAGAAGGAATGCTGATAACATGGAGGGAAAAGAAATACCGAATAGACACCTTGGCGAAAGCTCAAGAATTCCAGGAACTTTTACTAGCAGACGATGAGAGATTTAATAAAGAAGGACTTTTAAGACAGGAGGACACTATAATTGAAACTCAACCAGAGGGGCGGGGGCCAGGAGAGGCCAGAGAACGAGAGAGATATGGCAGAGAAGATTCGAGAGCAAGGTCACCCATCGAGACTCGATCCAAAGGCGCCCTCAAAGCGAATAACGTGTAAGGGAACTGAAGAATGGGAAACGAATGTACTATCAGCAAATGTAAACGGTCTTAACATAACTTCCAAAAGAAAACGTGTACTGTTGGATCTAGTGAAACAAAAGTTAGATGTAATCTGTCTTCAGGAAACCCACATTAAAGAAAAATACAATAACCTGTTGGTCTGTCCAAAACTAGGTAAAACATTCTGCTCGTCAGCACAAACCAGAAAAAGAGGAATTGTAATGTATATAAAAGAATGGTTGAACCCCAAATTAATATATGCAGACAAAGACGGTAGGGTATTAATGGTGGAGATAATTAATGGTGGGAAAAAAATTTTACTAGTTGGAATCTATGCCCCAAATCAAAAACAAGAGAGATTTTATATTAATCTATATAAGAGGATAAATGAAATAGAGTGGCAAAATATATGTATTCTAGGGGATTTCAACGCTATTGCAGACGGTAAGATGGACTATAAGGGTACTCACAAGAAAAGCACAAGAAGGAAACTACCGTCTGCCTATGTAAATATGGTGAAGGATTTAGATCTTTATGATGTTTGGCGAGCAATGAATGACAAGATGCAACAGTACACGTTTTACTCCCATCCACATAATTCATGGTCCCGTATCGATATGGTTTGGTCAAACTCGGAGCTACTCATGGATACTGTAAATATTGAAATAATAACCAACAAGTGGGCCGATCATCACCCAGTCTTATGGCAATGGAAAGGGAAGGCAAGGATAAAAGCTAGGTGGACATTAAACCAGAACATACTACAAGAGAAACAATTTGTACAACAAATAGAAAAGGAATTGGGCTACTTCTTTAAAGAAAACGGTAAAGAGCAGACCTCAATACAAAATGTTTGGGACACGATGAAGGCAGTTGTGAGGGGAATATCCATAGCCTATATAATAAGAAGAAACAAAATATACAGGGAAAAACTTAATACACTGAACAAAGAATTAAGAGAGACGGAACTGCTGACCCAGAAAGAGCCAGAAAATAGTAGACACAGGGAAAAAGGAGAGTTAATTAAACACCAAATAAATTTGATCTCTCAAGAGGAAATAGCACAAAACATTAAGAGAATGAAGCAGAATTATTTTGAACATGCAAATAAAACTGGGAGATGGTTGGCCCACAAAATAAGAAAGGAGAAGGTCAAAAGAATTATTAAACAACTGTATGACGAGGAGGGGAATTTGAAACAAGAAATAGGAGAAAAGAAAAAGATAGTACAGAACTATTATAGGAAACTATATAAACAAGACGAAATTAATGAACAAGACATTAGAAAATACCTTATAAAACAGAAGCTTCCAGTCTTGTCGGAGGAGATGAGAGAGATGCTCGATAAAGAAATCACACAAGAAGAACTGAAAAAGGCCATTCAAAAACAAAAAAACAATAAAACACCTGGGCCGGATGGGCTTCCGTCGGAAATATATAAAAAAACTTCAAAATACCATAGAAGACAAATTATTAGAACTATGTAATGAGGCATTACAAAATGGTAGGGTCCCAAAATCATGGGGGGAAGCTTACATCACCCTAATACCAAAGGAAGAGGCGGACAGTAGCAAGGTCCAAAATTATAGACCCATATCCCTGTTAAATGCAGATTACAAAATCTTTGTATCAATATTGGCGGAAAGACTAAAAATAATATTAAATCAGAGTATACATTCGGATCAAAACGGCTTTCTCCCAAAAAGACATATTAGAAACAATACAAGAATAATAATTGATACCTTGGAATTCTATCAAACAAGATCCGAGAAACAACTCGCATTAATCTTTGTCGACGCTCAGAAAGCCTTTGATAACCTAGATTGGAACTTTCTAACCACTCAACTAAAAATGATGAAATTTGGCGATAAATTTATTAGGATTATAGAATCTATATATTCACGGCAATCTGCAAATATTATAGTCAATGGGGAACTAACGGAGAGGATACAAATTGGAAAGGGTGTTAGACAAGGGTGCCCGCTCTCCCCACTACTATTTATTACGTCACTAGAGGTCCTTTTAAATCGGATAAGATCAAATCAGGAAATTAGGGGCTTGACCATAAAAAGAGAACAATATAAAGTACAGGCCTTCGCGGATGACATGGTCTTTATCGTAGAAGACCCCTTACTTTCAGGACCGAATTTGATGAAGGACATTGAGAACTTTGGGTGTGTGGCCGGTTTAAAAATAAACAAGGAAAAAACAAAAATGATTATAAAAAACTTCCCCAAAAACCAGATTGGAGAACTAGAGGAAACAATGGAATTAAAGGTAACTAAAAAAATTAAGTATTTAGGGATCTGGCTGTCTGCGAAATGCTCTTCCATAAAAGAAGACAACTATGATAAGTTGTTACAGAATACCCAAAAGGACTTAAAAACCTGGTCAAAACTACAACTATCACTGATGGGAAGAGTCGCAGTAATTAAAATGAATGTTCTGCCAAAAATCCTCTACCTATTTCAAACGGCACCGGTCAAACTAGGGGAAAAATTTTATAATGATTTGGACAAAATGATTCGAAACTTTATATGGAATGGTAAAAAGCCCAGAATAAAATATATGCACCTGCAGGATAAAAGAATTCAAGGGGGAATGGGATTACCGGAATGGAAAACATATCATCAAGCAGCAACAACTATGTGGATAAAAGAATGGGTAATGTTAGCTAATAAAAGAATCTTAACAATAGAGGGCCACGACCTGCAATACGGGTGGCATAACTACCTATGGTGCGAGGGAAATAAAATTCACAATTATTTTAGTAGTCACCATTTAAGGGGGGTATTGATTAAGGACTGGCTCGAAATTAGAAGGAGATACTACACGCAACTACCTAAATGGATATCTCCGACGGAAGCCCTGATATACCCGAATTTGATAAACTTGGATAAAATTGTTACCTACCAACAGTTGCTAGACGACCAAAACAAACTAAACCCCAGGGAAAATTTGGCTGATAAGGGAATAAACATTGATTGGTGGCCATATCTCCAAATTCAAAACAAACACAAATTCGATCTAGCACAACCTGGCTTCCAGAACAAGAACCAGGAATTAGATAAAATTTTAATTGGACCAGATGAGAAATTAATTTCAAAAATATACAACTGCTTACTGATTCGAAAAACGGAAGCAGAAAGGGTAAAAGAAGTCATGGTAACCTGGGCCCAAAACATTGGCCACACAATAGACCTAGACGACTGGGAAAGAGTCTGGGAATGGAACCTAAAATTGACAAAGTCGACGGCCTATAAAGAAAATATATATAAAATGTTCTACCGCTGGCATCTTCCACCGACAAGACTGGCGAAAATGTCTTCAAAAGTTTCGGCCATATGCTGGAAATGTAAAGCGGTGCTGGGCACGTACTACCATATGTGGTGGACGTGTCCGGTAGCCAAAGCATATTGGAAGCAAATACTAGGATGGCTGAATGGAATCCTGTCAATTAAACTATGCCTTAAGCCGGAAACTTTCTTATTAGGAATAATAGATCAAAAAATTTGCAAATCTGACCAATACCTCCTAGTCCATATTCTGACAGCGTCAAGGATTGTTTACGCACAGTGCTGGAAGAGTGAAAATGCCCCCACCAACACTATGGTGATGAATAAAATTTTAGAACTAGCAGAAATGAACAGACTGACGATGCGAATTAATGACAAAGAAGACACAGACTTTTATACAGTCTGGGAGAAGCTATACAAATGGCTTGATGAGTCAGTGAAGACCTAGACATAAAAAGAGATAGCTGACTAACCTAATACGATTAAACTAATAACTCAAATGAACAATATACAACAACTGAGAGATAAACGAAAGGAGAAATGTATCAGGGGCGAGAACCCACCGTCGAGCAATTTTGTTACGCTACAATGTTGGGAAAACTTTAAAAGCTGATAGGAAATCCGCTATAATTACCTGCATGAAATTAGCGATCAAACTTCATTTTAGATGAGGCGAGAGGACTTATAATCCTTGCCTTTTCAAGCAAGGAAAGGGAAAGAAAACCAGGTTGTCCTCAGCAGAGGAAAATATGCAAATGTAATAAAGGTTAGAAGGGAGGGAGGGAGGGCAGTAGGGAAGTCAGGATGGAGAGGAGAAAGGAGAGGAATAGGAAAGGCAGAAGAAGGGGGGAAGGATAAAGAGGAGGAAGAGAAAGAAGAGAAGGGAAAGAAGGTGGGAAGAAAGAAGGAGAGGAGAAAGAGGAAAAACTGGGGAAGGAGGGAGGGAGGGAAGAGAAGAGGGTAGTAAAGAGGGAAAGAGGGAGGGAAAGAAAGAGAGAAGGAGATTTGAAAGGAAGGAGGGAAGGAGGGAGGAAAGGAGGGAGATTAAAAGGAAGGAGGAGGGAAAGAGGCAGGGAAGGAGGAAAGGTATGTGAGAAGGAGGGGGGGACCGAGGGAGAGAAAGGACGGGGAAGGAAAGGAGGAAAGGAGAAAAGAAAGGAGGGAAGGCAGGGGAGAAGGAAGTAAGGGGGGGAGGGAAGAAAAGAGGGAGGGAAAGATACCTAACCTTTGATGTTTATAATGATTTGATAGTATGGGAATATCTCGAAATGTAGTTGTATTGTTTGTTACAAGTTATGGATGTTGTATTTTCTTTTTACCAATAAAATCTTAAAAAAAAAAAAAAAAAAAAAAATTTTGAGTATTTTGATTGTATTCCAGCACATGATGGATAATTGCCATCTTTCGCAGATACAGATGTTGCTTAATTCCTGGCCACTTTTATTTAACTGCTGCAACGGAGTATATTAGCATTGTATATTAAGTCTTTAGAAAGCCATCACCTTCATTTTCCCCTGACCACTCTCTGTAGTGGATCTTTGTCTCCTTCTACCCAATTCATCAGTGTCATGTGATGGGACAGATACAGCCCTACTTGCTTCTAGGTGGCATCTCTAATCCAGATGTAGTAACCTCTTCTGACCCCCCTCATCCCACACCAAAGCACGCCGAGCCAAAGATACTTTAAGGAATGTATTAAAAGACAAACAGGTCGTTGGCAGCAAACCAGCACAGACAAGCTTTGGCAGCAATCCAGCCTGCCAAGCTAGCCACAAAAGTTCTCCAACTTTTAGTCAATGTGTTGACTTCTGCAACGAGGCGTGTGCACAAGCAGTCCTCTTATAGTCTTGAGAGGAGCCTAATGACCACCAGCTGAGTGCAATTACCTCCTATAACTGTGCAACTGTTCCTGATGCCTATTAGCTCTTCAATGCCGGGCATCCAGGAACAACTCACTGCTGATGTCAGGATCATACTCCCTTGTCTCCTCCCCACTGGTCCAAGGCTCCGGCACCTCCTGATGGCCAACCAGCCTCTCTGCGCCCTGCTCGGAGTCAGAACCCTGTCCAGGGTTCTCCACATCTTCCAGAGCCGACTCATAGGGCCCCTTGATGTTGGAGTCTGGTGGCAGCTCCAATGGCTCCTGCTGGGCCACAACAGTTTACTATGGAATTAAGGATAAATAAACTAGTTCACCCTACATAAATGCATTTTGTTATAGTCAAATATGTGTGTGTGTACACACAGACACACACAGAGACACAGACACACAGGCACAGACACAGACAGACAGACAGAGACAGACAGACAGACAGACAGACAGACAGACAGACAGACAGACAGATATATTCGTAGATTTTCACGGGTGTAAGGATGCTGGTCTTGTATTCGGGTCTTTTCCCATGTAAGATTGAGATTGTCTTGGCAATGTTTCGGGGATGTCTCACTCGCCATCTTCAGGCTGGTATTTTCGGCTTCGTGGCGAGTGAGACCCCGCCGAAACGTTGCCAAAACAATGTCAATCTTACACAGGAAAAGACCCCCAATACTGCTGGTCTTGTTGTGTTCGGGTCTTTTCCCATGTAAGATTGAGATTGTTTTGGCAACGTTTCGGCGCGGTCTCACTCGCCATCCTCAGGCTGGTGTTTTTGGCTTAAAGCGTGGCTGGAGCTGCATTCTATAAATCTTGGTGGGGGCGGGGTGTGGAGTGCTGGCTTTGTTTCAGTAAGCCAGCATTCCACACACAAACACACCAATATATCTATACTAGTCTCCCTTCATTTATTTATCAGCAAAAAATGAGAGAGAGAGAGAGGGAGAGAGAGAGAGAGAGGGAGGGAGGGAGGGAGAGGGAGAGGGAGAGGGAGAAGGAGAAGGAGAGGGAGAAGGAGAGGGAGGAAGAGAGAGAGAGAGACCAAAGAAATTTTCTGATGGCAGCTTCAAAAGATCATTTTCTTCTCAAATATAAACTTTAAAGCAACTGCATTTCTAGCTAAGGTTTTGTAGTCAACTGGTCTTCAGCATTTATTTGATGGCTGGTTGTTAATCAGCTATGGGGAATGACAGATAAAAATTGGCCAATTAGAAAGGTAAAGTGTGCCTGCTTGTTCAGAAATCTCTTTGCTTCTGCTAGTCCTAAGCTGATGGCATCTTCTTTTTAAGTTGCTTTAGACTTCTAGTTGGGCCATGCCAAGAGGAAAATAGAGAAGTTCTGAAGCTAGTAGGAATTTGTGAAATTATCAAAGGATGAAATAAATTGAGCCCCAAATTGAGGCAAAGAATTATAGCCAGTGTTTAGGTTTTTATTAGTTATTGTATTCAAAAACTGTGACCTGTCTAGAGTTAGATACACCTGTTGCTTAATATTTTACATTTTAAAGACCTGATTGCCAATTGCCAACCTTTAAAAGAACCATCAGCATTTTCCCCTATAGGAAGAGGCACACTTGAAAAGTATCAATTTGATTAACACATAAGCTAAGCAGGACATTTATATGCTGGAAATTAACTCGAGAAAGCTTAGAGTTAATGGTGCAGATTTCATGACTTTTTAATATTCAGTTCATGCTCGTGTTCATTCATTCTAGTTTAATTCAAATAAAGTTTCTGTGCAATGTTTTTAGGTCTCCGTGGATTCTTTGGCATGGCCCACATACATATGTAAGTAAATACATTTTATTGCCTTGATATCTAAATATACTTAGGATATAATTCTTAGGCCCTTATCTGGGAGAAAACACAATTTCACAGTGAGAATCCCCGATTGGCTGGAATTCTTGAAACTGCAGCCAAAACACATGGAGGAATTGAAATTGGAGTAGAGTGGGATAATATTTTGCATTGGTGAAACATGACTCTGCAGAAATTTGAGATACTGTATCTCAGAGAAGGTTTTTACCATATTCACAAACCAAATCAAAACTTTAGAAGCCCTAATTGTATTCTGATCAATGGACCACTCTTCTATAATCTCCCTAACAATCTCAAAATTAATAATCCATGGAGTTATAACTGAAAAATAGATCATGCTTCACCTATTAAATTCACAGTGAATTTGATCAAGTCTCACGTTAAAAAAATTGCAAGGCGGTATGAATTGGTACAGAGTGAGATACATTTACCATGATCAATGTTTTAATTCCATCCTCAATTTTGGGGGGAATCTTGTCTCTAATTTGATCAATGTAGCAAAATTAAAAAGTTTTCCTAGGGAGAAATTATTTTCCAAACAAAACCCTAGCAACATTATTCTTGATATAATATTTTGTTTTCAGTAATATTTCTGTTGCAGGATAGAATTCTGATTTACAATTTAAAGAGAATATGCTTTCATATGAACAGATGTAATTTTACATATCTGTATAGGGCCCCAAAGGAAGGTATTATTTACTGTACTAGATGAAAGTAGAAAAATTAGCTGCAGAAGAATATTTTAGAGTATTCTTATACTCCTATTATAGTAAACACTATAAGCTTTATTGGTATCACAACTTAGAAATTAGTAAAGCACATCTAACGTTAGACTACTAGACTATTTCTACAAACTAAGATGGAACCAGTGTTAGGTTAGGTTTAGGTTTATTAGATTTATATGCTGCCCTTCTCCTAAGGACTCAGGGTGGCGTACAACATTAAAAGAAACACATAATACAAAAGTTTTTAAAAAAATTAAATAGAGTATCCCAAACAAGCCCAATTAAAAATGACAAAAAAGCCTCTTAAAAAAGTGCCCTCTACAGGAGGAGGCGAGACAACCACATGCCTCCTTTGCATAAGGAATTTTTCGCCTTTTAACCCTTGCTTAACTCTGCTCAAGTGATCATAAAGATAGACTAAAGGAAGCACGTGGTTCTCTTGCCTCCTCCTGCAGTTAAGCACTAAGCAGAGTCATCCACTGTGACTCTGGCAGCAACTACCTCAGCCTTTTTCCTTTTAAATTTGTTTTTTCTTTTTCATGATGACAGTGGTGAGGCCCTGCCTCCCCTCAATGCACGTCACTGGAGTAAGGCTCTTTCTTGGAGTTGTAGGAAAAAGGCAAGTTTGGATAACTGATAAATGAGTGTCATATCAAACAGAGAGCACTTCACAAGCTGTGAAGTTTGACTTTATGCTTTATAGATCAAGTTTTGCAGCAGAAAAGGCAGTAGATTAATTTAAACGAGATGGTCTGAGAACATAGGTAAAAACAGCAGAGAAGATGAAGATTGCAGGAAAAGTTCAAAAGAAATAGTTCAGGAAGCCAAGCAAAGCCTGAAGGGGTCATTTGTCCATGTCAGGTTTCCTGTTCAAACATTGCTGAGTTACTATACCCAAGGCACTTACCAATTCAGCCAAGACTACATCACGGTCATAACTCTACACATTTACAGGATGAGATTATAATAAAGAGTGCCATAATTTGACTAAGGATTTGAGTCACAAACTCTGAATCAAGACAGGTTGGCTGGCTAAGCATTACAGAAGTATTAAAAAGCTTCCTAAATCAGAGGGTATATTAAGATAAAAACTTCCAATCAAGTCTTTAGAATGACCAGTTAAAAGTACCCTTGTGGAAAGCTTGACAGATGCAGACATTCAGAAAAGCAAATGCATTTAACCCAGGTTTCCATACTTTGCATAATACAGAAAGGTACTTATAACTGTTAAAGATCTAGCATACTACAATTAGAATTCATTTCCTGCTAGCTCATACAATCATGGAAAACTTTTTAATGCACTGCACGTTATGTTACACTAACAATGTTACTGCAAAAGTTGCCATTTAGTTCAGTGGTGGGTTTCAAAATTTTTTAGAACCTCTTCTGTAGGTGTGGCCTGCTTTGTGGGAGTGGCTTGCCGCCCATGTGACCGGGTGGGAGTGGCTTGCCAGCCATGTGACTGGGTGGGCGTGGCCAACTTGTAAAATGTGGTGAAACTCACTTAACAATGCTCTTGCTTGGCAACCAAAATGTTGGTTCAGAAACTCTGGCATTTGAAGCACAGTCTTAAAGCTGTCAAGTTTCAAGACCCTTACGCCCCTAACCCCTTAAAAAAAATCCCAGGGGTGTTCAAACTTGACAGCTTTAAGACTTGTGGACTTCAACTCCCAGAATTCCTCCTCCAGTCATGTTGGCTCAGGAAGTCTGGGATTGAGTGTGTGTGTGTATATACATATATATACACACACATAAATCCTAGTATGGGTATGGCTAGCTGATGAGAGCTAAATAGCTTGAAATAGATCTATACTAGTCTCCCTTTATTTATTTATTTATTTATTTATCAGCACAAATGCAACATACATACATACATACATACATACATACATACATACATACATACATACATTATATATATATATATATATATATATATATATATATATATATATATATATATATATATATATATATATATATGTTTTTGTTTTGTTTTTTTATTTGTGCTGATAAATAAATAAAGGGAGACTAGTATAGATCTATTTCAAGCTATTTAGCTCTCATCAGCTAGCCACACCCTTACTGGGATTTGAACCTGGGCTATATGGCATGCTAGGCACACCAGGCAGAGATCTTAGCCATTAGGCCACAGGCTCTTATCCTGTTATCAGCGAAGCCAGGGTGAAAGGTATCTATTAGATTTTTACAACCCCTGGTAAGCCCCAACTATGGGAGGAAGCCAACTGATGTGCCTAGCATGCTATATAGCCCAGGTTCAAATCCCAGTAAGGGTGTGGCTAGCTGATGAGAGCTAAATAGCTTGAAATAGATCTATACTAGTCTCCCTTTATTTATTTATCAGCACAAATAAAAAAAACACAAATATAACAAAGGCAACAGTAAAAATATTGGGTTTCTGTCGTGATGGACTCTTGTGACGAGCCGATTGACAGATGGTGGAAGCAGTTGGCTTCCTCCCATAGTTGGGGCTTACTATATATATATATATAAAGTCACAACCCTTGATATGCCCAAATATGGGAGGAGGTTTACTACTTCCATTCTCTGTCTATCGGCTCATCACAAGAGACCATCCAGATAGAAACCCAATATCCCTTTATTTATTTATCAGCACAAATATAACATACATACATATACATATACATATACATATACATATACATATACATATACATATACATATACATATACATATACATATACATATACATATACATATACATATACATATACATATACATATACATATACATATACATATACATATACATATACATATACATATACATATATACACACACACACACACATACATACATACACACACACATTTGTTGTATTTTGTTACTGTCTGGATGGTCTCTTGTGACGAGCCGATGGACAGAGATTGGAAGTATACACACACACACACACACACACACAAACATACAATTTGTAGGGGTGGGGGTGTCCACTATAGAAAAAGAGGCATCTGGTAACACAACAGAAATATAAACAGTCTGGGAAATGTATATAGGAAAATGTTCTTTTGGTCTTGTTATACTGAAATCTCAGATCATCCAATGAGATTCAGGAGTGGGAAATTCAGGACTGATAAACGAAATAGGGTACTTCTTGACATGAAAGAGAGTCAGCTACTATCTTCCAAAGCACTTCTACAGGAGAGTATTATGGTATCAAGATGACATTTGGGAAATCACTGCCCTATAATGGAAGTGTTCACTGTTAGCTATCATAGGGAACAAGTATCATTCATGTGTGGTATCAGTTTATTACTGATATTTTTTACTGGTATTCCATACAAATTAGTTTAGTAGAGTTTTCAAGATTGTTCTTTTCAGATGATTTTATTGAACTGTTAGTTATTTTTAATTAATTTGTTTAATATTCCCTACTTAGGGATTTATTTTTAAGGATGAAATAATAGGCTAATATTAAGATGTCCTTGTGTGACTCCAAAATACTTCTTCCACATTATTTTTGAAGCTGTCTCTGTTCTTTCAAAGTTTCCATGCAAGCTTGAACAAGAATTGGTTCTTTAAAGTAGCCGCTACTTTAATAGGCTGCTTAAATAATTATTGCTGTGGTCAAAGGAAGTCTGAATTACACAATAAATTTCAAGTATATATTATTATTATGTTGGTCACTCAGTCATCCAGATGTTTAGATTGTATTTTGCATTTTTATCGAGCTCACAATGTATAACGTCAAAAGAATTTTAAAAGTCATATCTTAAGAAATGCCTTACTGCGGGTTTGGAAAAAATATCAATATAAACTAAATGACAAGTTACCCATGTGGGCAATTCCTAGACATGCAATTGAAAATATGAATATAGCACAAAAACAGGATAGAACCACCTACCGACAACTTCTCACTTTGGAAAGGGGGGGTTCTACAATTAAAATCTTTACAGGTATTGAAAGAGGAGAAGGTAGTTCAAACATGGTTCCAGTATGGCCAATTACAGGCCAGGTGGAAAATAGACCAAAAAACTGGTTTTATCCAAGTTGAGGATAATTTGTTTAAACAAATAAGAGATCAAAGTTTAATGCATATAAAGAGGATATATAATGTACTAATACAGATGGATTTGGAAACAGAACTAGTTAAAGATTGTATGATAAAGTGGGCTCAAAATATTGAAGAACCAATAATGTTGGACACATGGGAAAGAATTTGGGTAAGAAATGTGAAATTCACACAAGCACAAAACCTGAGAGAAAAATTTTATAAGATGTTTTATAGATGGCATTTAGATCCTAAAAAGCTGGCTTCTATGTACCCGAATGTACAGCCTAAATGTTGGAGGTGTGGTTCTCTCGATGCTACATATTTTCATATATGGTGGACCTGCCAAAAGGTTAAGGCATTTTGGATAAAAATGTGGTGGATTATGCAAAATATTTTTAAAAGAAGGATAAAGTTTACTCCTCAGTTAAAATCGAGAAGCAAAAACAGACAGCAAATGCAGTCCTTCCAAAAATCTGTGGACCACTATTTTGCCCACTGCAAGAAGATTGCACAGACCGACAATAAAAATGACAAGACAAAGTAGCAAAAATGCTGTATTGGAATATCTACAAGAAATACCTTTTGCCTTCAAGCAAGAAATGTACACAAACAGCACAATTCTAGACAAAGTACTGGAAAAATGGAGAAGCTAAAGTGCTCTGTGATTTTGGAATTAAAATAGACAGGTACTCACCACATCATCCTCCAGACTTAACAACTGTCAAGACAAATAAATCTAGATAGTGGATATTGGAGACAGGAGAATAGAAAAGGAAGTACTGAAGAAAATCATCAAATACAAAGTCCTGGAAAAAGAAGTGGAACAACTATGGCAAAAGAAAGCAGAGGTAGCAACAATAGTAACAGATGTCATTGGGGCAATCCAGTGGTGGTGGGATTCAGCCACTTCGCACACTCCGTGAGAACCGGCTGTTAGGTTTCTGAACTGGTTGGTGAACTGGTTGTTGGAAGAAATCATTAGGGCAGAGAACCAGTTGTTAAATTATTTGAATCCCACCACTGCAGAGATGGGTTTCTATCAGTTTGCACCTATTCAGTAGAACCGGTTCATCAAATCTACCGAACTGGTTAGAAGAGGTTAGAACCGGTTAGAAAGCAGGCCACACCTACAGAAGAGGTTCCAAAAATTTTTGAAACCCACCACTGGTCCTTGGATATGATTATTCTACACTATCATGCTCCTATTTATAAAACTCAGTGCCTCTGTGAAAAGTAAGGATGACTACTGCGTTTGTGGTGCAATCAGAACATTGCGTGTGTTGAAGTTGTTTTAACGCAAACCAAAGATGCCTTTTAAAAAACAAGTTGACATCCTATTCTTATGCAGGCCAGTGCTGTGTGTGAGGTAATTTAAGGTGGTTCTGACAAGTGTCGTCGGCATCTTCATATCCGGTCACTTGGGTGGCAAGCCACTCCCATCTGGTCACATGGGCGGCAAGCCACTCCCACAAAGGAGGCCACACCCACAGAGTCGGTTCGAACAATTTTTGAAACCCACCACTGCACCACTGGTGCAATCCCAAAACATCTGGAGCACCCTCTGAACACCATCGGCATTAACAAAATCCCTATCAGTCAATTGCAAAATGCAGCTTTTCTTCAAATAGCATGCATCCTGCCTGGAAATCCACATAGTGTGGCCTTTTATAATTGACAGAGGGAAATTTCTAAGTGCTGTCCACGTTTGTTGTTGTTGTTGTTGTTGTTTTGGCGTGCAGTATGTCGATAACCACTTGAACTACCACAACTGGTTCACGTCACAATTCCTCAATCTCAACTTTCAGATTTTGATATTTATTATTTTCTCGGGTTCTTCGTCTTCTCTTCTGTCACTGGTGCTGTGATCTTTTCAATCACAGAGAAATCTGGCTGGTTATGCTCCAAGACATTTATCAGTTTGTGTTTGGAAATTCCACAATATTTTTACCTGCTCATTTTTTTTTACTATTTTTTCCAACTATATGTTCCCACTTATTTTTCATTACTGGCATATGTTCCAGTGAATCATTTTGGTGACTGCATTATATCATTCTTTATACTCAGCTTGTACAATCTCCTTGCATGCGCTGAAACTATAATCTACCGATTCTTCCTCTTCTGTGTTGTGAATCATTTGACGATTTTTCAATTCAATAGCTTGCTGTTGAACAGCCAAAATCAAGCCTTCTTTTAATGTTCCAATTGTAAGCCACTGCCTGGATGCTGTGGTTGTCATTATTGTGGAGTCAACGTTGACTCCCAGTGATTAGCCGAGGTGGCGCAGTGGTTAGGGTGCAGTACTGAAGGCCACTTCAGCTGACTGTTATCTGCAGTTCAGCGGTTCTAATCTCACCGGCTCAAGGTTGACTCAGCCTTCCATCCTTCCGAGGTGGGTGAAATGAGGACCCGGACTGTGGGGGCGATATGCTGACTCTGTAAACTGCTTAGAGAGGGCTTGAAAGCCCTATGAAGCAGTATATAAGTCTAACTGCTATTGCTATTGCTATTGCTATTATCTGGACAAGTCCCTATAGTTTTCTTGGCAAAATTTCAGGAGTGATTTGCCATTTCCTACTTCCTAGACCTGAGAAAGGATGATTGGCCCAAAGTCACCAAACTCGATTTGTCCTAAGGTGGAAGTAGAACTCCTGATCTACCAGTTTCTAGTGTGTTGCCTTAATCATTACACCAGACTTACACACTCAAGCATGCATAGCTCTTGTGAATACTTGTTCTACTCTAGTCATGCCATGTCATGTATGCAGGCTTCCTATTGGCTTGACTCCTGAGTCAAATTTGTTCTTTCTTGGGAGATTATTTATGGGTTTTTTAATTCTACTTAGGTACCTGTTCTGACCCCCATCTTCATACACCAAAGCACACCGAGACAGAGATACTTCAAGGATTTATTAACACACAGACTAGACCTTGGCAGCAATCCAGCACAGACTGACCTTGGCAGCAATCCAGCCTGCCAAGAGAGCCACGATAGCTTCTCCAGCTCTAGTAAATATGTTGATTCCTGCGACAAGCCTGTGGAAAGCCATTCCTTTTATAGTCTTGAGAGGAGCCTAATTACCACCAGCTGAGTTCAATTATCTCCTGTAACTGCGTAACTGTTCTTTATGCCTATTAGCCCTCTGTTGCTGGGCATCCAGGACCAATTCCCTTGTCTCCTCCCCACTGCTCCAATGCATTATGTCAGGATCACACTCCCTTGTCTCCTCCCCACTGCTCCAAGGCTTGACTTCAGGAGCACACTCCCTTTGGCTCCCAGGCGCCTCCTGGTGGCCAACCAGCCTCTCTGTGCCCTGATCAGAGTCGGAGCCCTGTCCAGGGTCCTCCACATCTTCCAGAGCTGACTCATAGGGCCCTTTGCTGTCGGAGTCTGGTGGCAGCTCCAACGGCTCCTGCTGGGCCACAACAGGTACCATTCACTAATTTACTGCTCTAGCTGTTTCTTTTTCTGTGGTCACTTGGCATCTCGTACTCTCTCACTCTCTTCGTGTGTTGTTCCTTTGTATCTCTCACTGTCTTTAATTCTTTAATTTGTGTACTACAAGTGCATAGAAAGAAAAGCCAGAGACCCAGAGAGCTGTTGAAATATTCTCAACCTGACTGTTTGACCCCCATCAATAACCAATAACTTCATAATTTTCACCTTTAAGTTCCGAGCACAATATTAGCTAATTTCCATCACCAGAACTGCTGCTTCAATTGTCCAGATTAATTGTTAGATGTGTTTTTCACAATCTATAAAGTTTTAGAGAAATGTACCAAATTTAAATGACATCTGTTCCATGTTAAGTGGAACAGGAAGATAATAAAGCCTCGGGACTGGAAGAAAGGAGAAATAACGCCAGTCTCTCGCACTAATTCTATTATCAGCGCAAATGCATTTAATAACACTTTATCAAACCAGCTGGCATCAGTAATATCCAGAAAGTGTCAGTCACTACCACAAATCCTAGGGGCAAGGATGAAAACACAGAAATCAGTTGCATTTCAAATAGAAGCCAGCAAATTTTATTTAAATTCCTTCCAACTATTTTTAAGTCGCTTGTAGAGCCTTGAGTGGTACATGCACTACTTGAGCCTAGAAGGCAGCAGAATAAATAAAACAAGAAAAAAAATGTTTATGAGCACTGACTGAAACAGATTGCAGTGATGTTCTTCTCCATTATACTAACTGTTACAAGCTGGGGGGGCTCACTTTTTTGTCATTTTAATTTTGCACTCCAAGAACTACATGGCGTATGACCAACCATATGGTACGGACATAAGAGCCGAGGTGGCGCAGTGGTTAGAGTGCAGTACTGCAGGCCACTTCAGCTGACTCTTATCTGCAGTTCAGCGGTTCTAATCTCACCGGCTCAAGGTTGACTCAGCCTTCCATCCTTCCGAGGTGGGTGAAATGAAGACCCAGACTGTGGGGGGCGATATGCTGACTCTGTAAACCGCTTAGAGAGGGCTGAAAGCCCTATGAAGCGGTATATAAGTCTAACTGCTATTGCTATTGCTATAAGGAGTGGGGAACCCAAAAAGTCTCTGCATTTTGTTTAAATAGCAATAGCAATAGCAATAGCAATAGCAGTAGACTTATATACCGCTTCATAGGCCTTTCAGGCCTCTCTAAGCGGTTTACAGAAAGTCAGCATATTGCCCCCAACAATCTGGGTCCTCATTTTACCCACCTCGGAAGGATGGAAGGCTGAGTCAACCCTGAGCCGGTGAGATTTGAACCGCTGACCTGCTGATCTAGCAGTAGCCTGCAGTGCTGCATTTAACCACTGCGCCACCTTGGCTCTTATATAATAAGATTTTTATTATATAAAAATAATAATGTTATTAATTAAATTGTAGAGATAAAAGTAATTCGAAATATAAAAAGAAAAGAAAAAAAATATTAGGAGGAAAAATTTGTCCCCACAAATCTAAATAACTTTAACAACTTATCACCATCTCTTCAAATACTATAAACAATCTCTTCATCCTATATCGCCTCATTCTCTGTAAACAAATCTTTAAAACTCATTCTAATCAGCAAAAGGCCATTAAAAATTACCAAAAATAACAACCTATTATAAACTTCAGCTAACAAACTTAGTAGAATTTCTTACTTTTATATTTGCATCTAATTTCTATCATTAAACAAATCCCACAAACCTTATCATTCACATCTAATTAGTAAAAAAAAAATCCAGTGAAAGTTACGAGAGATAATAACATAACTGTTTTAACTTTAATCAGATAAATTTAAAATACATCAAAAATATACTCCTATATAAATCATACCTATAAACAAAACCTTAAAATATCATCTTCTGGTCCTAGTCAGAAAAATAAATCCATTAAAAATTCTAGAAACAGCAGCCTATAAACTAATTTCATTTTTCTCCCAATCATCTTAATCTTTAATCCTTCAAAAAACATCCAAACACTTGGTTTCTTTTGATTTTCTCTTTCTCCCTCCTCATTAAATCACTGACAACATTAACTAATTCTTTTTGTAAATCAAATATAGGAATATATGTTGTCTTTATATCCTTATAGATTATCAAAATGTCAATTGATTTGTTTTCTACTCAATATTTCATCTTCCACATCTTTCTTGTAACTGTGAGTAACTAGTTACTGCTGGAAGATACATAGGTGGCTGAGAAGCATGCACAAGTATTTTTGGGGTCTTGCCAGATCAGTGGTGGGTTTCAAAAATTGTTCGAACCTTCTCTGTGGGTGTGGCCTCCTTTGTGGGAGTGTCTTGCCGCCCATATGACCTGATGGGAGTGGCTTGCCGCCCATGTGACCGGATATGAAGATGCCGACGACACTTGTCAGAACCACCTTAAATTACCTCACACACAGCACTGGCATGCATAAGAATAGGATGTAAACTTGTTTTTTAAAAGGCATCTTTGGTTTGCGTTAAAACAACTTCAACACACGCAATGTTCTGATTGCACCACAAACGCAGTAGTCATCCTTACCTTTCACAGAGGCACTGAGTTTTATAAATAGGAGCATGAGAGTGTAGAATAATCATATCCAAAGACCAGTGGTGGATTTCAAAAGATTTTGGAACCTCTTCTGTAGGTATGGCCTGCTTTCCGGGTCCACTGGTGGAACCTCTTCTAACCGGTTCGGTAGATTTGACGAACCGGTTCTACCAAATATGTGCGAACTGGTAGGAACCCACCTCTGTGCCAGATGTTGGAGATTTACCTGAACTATTTGTAATCTTCCTGCTGGCTTCTACACTGACTTTGTTTGTGGGAAGCCAGCAGGAAGGTAACAAATGATGATACGTGGCCATGGGACACTGCCTGTCATAAGTTTGTGCTGGTTGCCAAGTGCCCAGATCATCATCGTATGACTTTGGGGTGATGCAACAATGGGAACTTCAAGGACTGCTCATAAGTACCACTTAGCAATAGCAGTTAGACTTATATACTGCTTCATAGGGCTTTCAGCCCTCTCTAAGCGGTTTACAGAGTCAGCATATCGCCCCCAACAACAATCTGGGTCCTCATGTTACCCACCTCGGAAGGATGGAAGGCTGAGTCAACCCTGAGCCGGTGAGATTTGAACAGCCGAACTGCAGAACTGCAGTCAGCCGAAGTAGCCTGCAGTGCTGCATTTAACCACTGCGCCACCTCGGCTCCTCCACTTGTTTAGTGCTATCCCAACTTCAAATGGTGATTGAACGAGGGAGTTGTACATAAGGACTAGTTGTAATGTAAGTGCACCTTTCTTTATAGTAAAGTTCCATTAACTTGATTTTCCTCCATCGAAATGTGTGGTAATGATTCATTCCACATCAGGAAGTTTAGCATTCCCAATTAAACATTCACCAATATAAAAAGACATTTTTACTGCAGCAAAGCATATTTGGATTTTGCACGGCCCGCATTTTTTTTTTATAGCAATAGCAGTAGACTTATATACCGCTTCATAGGCCTTTCAGGCCTCTCTAAGCGGTTTACAGAGAGTCAGCATATTGCCCCCAACAATCTGGGTCCTCATTTTACCCACCTCGGAAGGATGGAAGGCTGAGTCAACCCTGAGCCGGTGAGATTTGAACCGCTGACCTGCTGATCTAGCAGTAGCCTGCAGTGCTGCATTTAACCACTGCGCCACCTTGGCTCTATAAATATGCATTTGCATATTGCGTGTAGGTAGCCAAGCCACTGAAGTTTGCAAATGATGGTTTGTGATTTACAGCAGCACATGAACTCAATCTCCGTAGCTTATTTAACAGACCACATTTAAAACAACTGCTATGTGTTTTAATGCAATGTTTGAATCTCAGCCCATCGCTTTTTCCATGTAGGTGTAATTATTTTCAAGTGTCAACATTGATTAAGATGACAGATTAACCGTGCTGCTTAAATACTGTACATCACAATGATAGAGTGATTTGCTCTACCACGCTTTCACCCAGATACCTAAACTTGTTTATTTGCTATCCGAAGAGGCCTCCCTGCCTTCTAATCGTTCTTTTCGTCATTCTTGAAATAGAATTGATACTGTCTCCCAAAGAGAGCAGAAGCTTTGAAAACATGCACTTGGGAAACTTTTGTCTAGAAAAGCTTTTTTAATGGGAAACGTGACGCTTCATAAAATCCCACACTAACTAGATGTTAAAAGGTATCACACAGTTCACGCTGTCATTTACTTTGATGATATTGTTAAAGTATCTCCCTAATGGGCAGACGTTTTAAAAGCCTAATCTACACAGAACACTGCAGAGCAAGCCTGAAATATTAATCTCTGTTTTGTAATCCAGAAAAAGTCATTGCCTCAAGGCTTTTTTTTTTATCATTCAGAATTCTATAGTTCAACTTTAAAGGAATAGCATTTCCCATTTGCACAGAGGTAATCCATATTTAAAACAGTCTCCAGTGGTATTAACCCAAAGATCTTCCAAATGGGGCCCAAGATTGTTGGGTTACCTGGCCTCTGATAGAACAGTGTCAGATCAGTTACCTCTGAAAGCCCTGAGTAACCAGCCACAAATATGTACAGTGACCCAAGCAGGGCCGGATTTTCCTATAGGCTAACTAGGCTTCAGCCTAGGGCAGTGATGGCGAACCTATGACACGCGTGTCAGTGCTGACACGCGTAGCCATTTGGGGTGACACGCACAGGATTTCATGCGATTCATCCTCGGCTCCTGCACGGCCGCCGAGGATGAAAGAATCTGTGCTGGAGGAACGGGGGGGCGGGACATGTGATCTCCCCCGCCCACACTCACTTACTGTATCGCCGCCGCCCCTTTCTGAGCGCAGGGGCTGCTGGTAAGGCGTGCGTGCCGTGCGCACTCACGTCATCAGCGCGGCGAGGGAGGACCCGCAGGAGAGGAGCGCGGGAACAGTGCGCACCTCTCTCCAGTCAGGCCGGCACAGAGAGTCTACTCCTGGGACTGTCGGTTATGACCGCACCACAGCAGGGAACAGCGGAGTGCCAACGGGAACTGTGAGCGCCATTAGCAGCAACTATAAATTGCGCAAAATTATGTTTTTGTCGAAGTGACACACAACGCGAGTTATGCTCAATTTTTTGCCGATTTTTGACACACCACGCCAAAAAGGTTGCCCATCACTGGCCTAGGGCCTCAAGATCGAGAGGGGCCTACATTCAAATTGTTAGCAAAATTAAAATTACACTATTCTAAAAACAGTGAACACTAAAACACTGAACCGAAAATAAGGAGAAATTCTACACATATGACTAATAAACAAACATAAAAATGTATTGGTTAAGATCGTTCCAGCGCCACGGCAGTTGGGGAGCCCACCCACGTTCCCGGCACCAGCTGTCGGGCAAGAGGCGCGGCTGCTCCCAGTAGCTGCCCCGTCGACGCGGAGCCCACCAGCGGCCAGGCAGGTGAGGGCGAGGGGGCCGAGCCGGGCAGCTGAGCGCAGCAGGGGAGGCGGCTGGCCTCGCTGCCTTTGCTGCAGAGCAGAGCCGCCTTCCGTCGGGAGGCCAGCTATATATATTGATATATATTGATAGATATCACAGTAATGATGTATTTTATTGTCTCTCATGTAATTTACAAACTTAAAAATGGGAGGTGAAAGGGCCTCATAAGTGGAATAGCCTAGGGCCTCTTTTCATCTAAATCCGGCCCTGGACCCAAGCTACCTCTATTCCCCAAAATCCAAAAGTTACTACGTTCTTAAAGTCACTTTTCACAACCAGTTTCTATTGTGAATCCTTGGTGTTTCTTGCTTGTAGATGTTTCATTGCCTAACTAGGTAACATCATCAGTGCTAGTAAGGAATGGGCTTTCCTGTTTCTATTCAGTAGTTTGACTTCCCAGTGTTGGTGTGGATGTGGTTTTCTCCTTGATAGCACCACGATTCAGATCTTGTTTACTGCTTAGTAGAAATTGACTAGGGTATTGTTTTGATTAGAGTAGGTAGTCCTCAACTTATAACCACAATTGAACCCAAGATTTCTGTTGTTAAGTGACACAGTTGTTAAGTGAATGTTGCCCCATTTCCTGTCCTTCTTTGCCACAGTTAAGTGAATCACTGCAGTTGTGTAGTTAGTAACATAGTTAAGTGCATCTGGCTTCCCCATTGACTTTGCTTGTCAAAAGTTTGCAAAGGGGTTTGGTTTGGTTTGGTTTATCGGATTTATATGCCGCTCTTCTCCCACGGACTCAGGGCGGCATACAACATTTTAAAAAAACACATATTACAAAAGTTAAAAAAAATTAGATAGAGTATCCAAAAAACAAACCCAATTAAGATTAACAATAACATTTTTTAAAAAATCGATTAACGATAATCAATCATTTATTTTGTTTTATTCAGGCCAGGCTGGCTTTCTGGAAAAGCCAACATTTTAGGGTGCGTCGGAAGGACCGGAAGTCGGGGATTATACGAAGCTCCGGGGGGCAGCTCATTCCAGAGGGAAGGCGCTCCCACAGAGAAGGCTCTCCCCCTGGAGGTTGCTAGCCGACACTGTCTGGCCGACGGCACCCTGAGGAGGCCAACTCTGTGGGATCGCACTGGACGGTGGGAGGCTACTGGTGGCAGTAGGTGGTCTCGCAGGTACCCTGGGCCTAAGCCATGGAGCGCTTTAAAGGTCATAATTAGTACCTTGAATCGCACCCGGAAGACAACCACAATCAGTGCAGGCTGCCTAAAAGTGGCGCAACATGGGAGCATCTAGGTGCCCCCATGATAACCCGCGCAGCCGCATTCTGGACCAGCCTCCAGGTGCTCTTCAAGGGCAGCCCCATGTAGATAGCGTTACAGTAGTCCAGGCGAGAAAGGGTGATCATATGACCTCCAGGACATGCAACCATTATAAATATGAGTCACTTGCTAAGCCTCTGGATTTTGATCCTGTGACTATTGGTTGTTAAGTGTGAAAAATGGTCATACTCACTTGTTTCAGTGCCGTCATAACTTTGAATGGTCACTAAATGAACAGGACTACCTGTATTCTATTTTCTGTTTAGCAGAAAATTATACCCTAATCAAGGAACTACCAAGGGGAGGGGGAACCACACCCCCATCCATACTGTATGTAAACAGGGAGCAAACACCCCGCTCAGTAGCAATTATATTTCCTAACAACTGCAATTAATGAAATAACTGAATAATAATAATGGAAATGAAGGGAAATAGCCGCAAGCAACAGCCAAGATCAGAGAATATCCCCACAGTTCAATCTTGAGCTATCTATAATCCCTTTTATTGTAATTTCTATTGTCACTGATAATTTGGGTGCTTGGACATAAGTAAACATTGTAGCAAAAACTCATGTAAAATCAGTATCTCGTTTGTGAATTAGGGAAGAAGGAGATGGATATTTCACTGACGGAATGCAGATTAGGTTATACTTTTTCAATCCCAATTGGGAATATTTTCAAGGAGTGATGCTATGCTGTAGTCCTGGTGTTGTCAGATGACTGACAAGGAGGAAATGGATAGTGGTATGTAGCTCTTTCCCTTGGTGGAAATTTATATTCATATATAATGAGTGAGTCAGTGGTGGGATTCAGCCAGTTCGCCCCTATTCGAGAGAACTGTTTGTTAACTTTCTAAGCAGTTCGGAGAACTGGTTGTTGGAAGAAATCTTCCACTTTAAAGGGCTAATCCTGTAAGGAAGGCAGGAAGGAAACATTCTGGTGTTGTTTCTAGCCTAATCTTTATTGCCTTACTTACAGAAACTGTCTCTCCGGTTAACCCTTACTACATTCTAACACTAAGATGAAGCGCCCATCGATGTGAGTGACATTGAGTTGGCCACGCCCACCCAGTCACATGTCCACCAAGCCCCACCAACCCAGCTGATCATTAGGGCAGAGAAGTGGTTGTTAAATTATTTGAATCCCACCACTGGAGTGAGTATATTATAAAGAATTAAACAAGCATATATTTTAATCATGAAGGGGTTCTTTTTGGATTATTCGTTTTGCCCTGTCATTGGCACAACATCTGGGTAAAGTTTCTCATCATCAATCCAAAACCTTGGGAAACAGATGCGCCTTAACTTTGAAATGGTTCCATCACTACCTGATGGAAACAAACACTCCTAAACTTTGAGATGCTCTCATTGCAGCTGGGCTCAAATAAATATTCATTAATCCTGTTGCTCCCATTTTGTCAAAATTAGACACACAGAATTCCAAACACAAAGTAAGATGAATTTGTCTAGCAAAGTCCAGTGTGATGAGGCCATTCAAAAAGAATGGCTCAGAGCCAGTGGTGGGTTTCAAAAATTTTTGGAACCTCTTCTGTAGGTGTGGCCTGCTTTTTGGGTCCACTGGTGGAACCTCTTCTAACCGGTCCGATAGATTTGACAAACCGATTCTACCGAACTGGTGCGAACTGGTAGGAACCCACCTCTGATGGAAGACCACCAGAAAACTCCAGAAAATAGGGTATTGTGGGAAGTAAAACAAATGAAAAAAAATTCCCAGAAAAATGGCAAGCCACCTACATTTCATTGCCAAAATGGCAACATAGACACTAGGCAAGTGACTCTACTTTCAAAAAACTGATTTCATGATTACAGTAAGCTTTTTGCCTTGGATAATCGAACAAGAACGGAAGGAAATGTTTTCAGCACCATCAAAACAGATGACAATATCAGATTTGAAAGCAAATAGGTGATGTTGAGTTGATTGGATGACAGTTCCCAAATATGTCAAGTCTTTAATGCCCTGTAATGGAATTTTAATGAACAGTGCACCGAAGCATAGCGTTATTGACAGAAATGGATTACTGACAAAAGTCGTCAGGAGATATAATGAGCTGTGCATATGTGGACCAGAAATAGCTTATTTTATCCACTTGAGGAGTGTTTCACCTCTATGAAGGTGGGAAAGGAAGCGAAGGCAGAAAGGAAACTGAAAAAGAGAATTACAGCCAATTTACTTGCAATATATTTGACTGTTGTAAGAAGAAACTAAACAAAGTCAACAGGAATTGACCAAAAAAGAGGCTTGCAAAATTTCAGTTTCATCATGCAACCCTGTTGTGGCCCAGCAGGTGCCGTTGGAGCTGCCACCAGACTCCGACAGCGAGGGGCACTATGAGTCGGTTCTGGAGGATGTGGAGGGCCCTGGACAGGGTTCCAAATCCGAGCAGGGTGCAGAGAGGCTGGTTGGCCACCAGGAGGCACCTGAGCCTTGGACCAGTGGGGAGGAGACAAGGGAGAGTGAGCCTGAAGCCGGTAGTGAGTTGTTCCTGGATGCACACTATCGAAGAGCTAATAGGTGTCAGGAACAATTATGCAATTACAGGAGGTGATTGCACTCAGCTGGTGGTCATTAGGTTCCTCTCCAGACTATAAAAGGAATGCTTGTGCACACGCCCCTTTTTGCAGAAGTCAACACAGAATCGAATGTCGGAGAACTTTGTATGAGCTTGGCAGGCTGGATTGCGGCTAAGCCTTATCTGTGTTTATTGCTGCCCAGGCTTGTCTGTGCTGGGTTGATGCCAAGGACCTGTCTGTTAATTAAATGCTGTAATTTATCTCTGGCTCGGAGTGTGCTTTGGTGTGGAACGAGAGGGGTTAGAACACAACCCCATTCAATGCTGGCCCCTGTTTACAACTGGTTTCACAAATCTTCTAGAAAGAGCAAATTGTATCTACTGTCTCACTTGGGGATGATGGGAATTTCAACCTGACATTTCTGGTCAGCTAAAGGTTGGGATACGCTGTCTTAATATGTCAATACCATGCATTTAAACAAGCAATGATCTAAGTCATCTTGATTAGGTCAATGTTTATTACATATGATTGGTAGTTCTAAAAAAACCACCACTCTGAGTGAGTGGCCCCAACTGAGATATATAGTCAGTGAGGAGGAAAGAAGAAATAGAAAAAAATGAATAAATACAAATTATCTCAGATGAGAGCATAATGATAAAAAAAGGACAGTCTGAATTATTTTTTATCTTAAAAAGAAATGCAGTGATTGTAGATTCTCCTGAACTGTCTGCTTTATTAAATTGGAACTTTAAGGATCGTTTTGCCTTGGACTCTGATTTAATTCTACATGATACTTGGAATGCTGACATTAATAAGATCATAGACTCCGTTGCCCATATTTCTAGAACATGTAAGCATACAAGAGAAGACAATAAATATTTTCACACATTTCAGCACTGGAAGTTTATTCCTTGGGAAGAAAAAAATTCTAGATTATCAGATTTTAATGAAGTATGCTTCCATATAGGGAATCAACTCTGTACTACTCTAGAATCAACTCAACAGTTTATGATTTTATACTGTCATTTGTGTCTGCAGTTGATACCATTTATTTTAGTTCTGACCTATTTGAAACTTAAGTAAAACTAATTTCTCATATGCCACATTGCATATTGGTGTACCTTGTGGTTGATCCATTTTCCCTTTTGCAGGAACACTTGTCAAGGCTTTTTCACCGAAACCGAATTAAATTATAGAATGGCTAGATTGTCAGATTGATACTGAACTTTTTCAGTTATGGTTCTTTAGAGCTTTTTTCAGCCGTGATCCTTTAAAATATTTGTATATTTTTTTAAAAAAAAAGTATCCACCATATGTTTCATTTCGAGAAAGATTGTGATGAAATTTGCAGTTCCTATAATAAGAAATATCTATCACAGATTTCAGACAGATACGCAAAAAGGGTTTTTGGAAATAAGAATAGGTCATAGTAAATAATAATAATGTTACTTAGGAGTTGAGTGTCAGGAGCTGAAGATGGCAGAGCCTATAACAGCTTCACCACTGTTCTTTGCTGAAAAGAAAGCAATCAATAAGCCAGGCTAAGGCCATTCAAGATATATTTATGTATCAGTGTAAAAGACATGTTATGGGAAATAATGTGCAGCTAAAAATCATGAAATTAAATAGTCATCCCCATAATCACTCCTCCCAAGAGGTTGGGCTCTATTTCAAAGGTAATTCTGATTGCAACTAGCCACAGTCTAGTTGAAGAATCATGGGGCTCTCAGGACAAACCTATCAATGCATAGGTTCAATCTTTCCCTACCCTCCTCACTAAAATCTTTTAGACAAACAAACCTCAAATAATCCCCCCTCCTCCTTTTATGGGGACACAATGCTGGGGCACTGTGCAGATTTTTTTTTAAAAAAAAATCCTGAGCCCAGAGTTCTATAGAATTTTTAAACAAAGACTAGAACAATTGAAATCAACTATTCTACCTTGAATCAGTTTGTCTCAGTTTTCTGCCTTCTCTGCATCAGAGTGTGGGAAGTTATCATCCAGCCCTCTCCCAGAAAAAAATGAAATATCCTAGGAAATATTGAAAAGGCAGAATATTTCTCCGGATATGAAAAGAAAGAAACATGCTTTAAAAGACAGAATAGCTGCCTGTAGCTTCCTGCTTTGTCAATGGGCCGTTAAAAAGGCCAAGCTAGTCCCTTTTACATAATAAAGACTTCTCCACTGCAGCCCCAGGGGGGATGGGAGTAAAGGCATGATAATATTGGCCCTTTACTCAACTGACCACATGGCATTTGAGAACTCAACCAAACCTGGATTCAAAACACAGCCCAGAGAGTTGCCCCTGCATGGCCCTATGGGAGTCTGACAACCAATCAGAATACATTTCTTACACAGGAACAGGAAACAGAGAGGTGGGAGTGAACAGGTTATAAAAAGCATAGCAAGCCCCTTCCTCAGTCCTTCTCTTCTTCTCCACCAACATTGAAGCATGTGATCCCCTTTTCTGTTCAGGACCTCAAGCCATGTGGTCCTGTCCACCAATAAACCATCTTTCCAAGCAGCCTCCATGTCTCCAGTGTCTTTTTCCCCACTTGGAGCCGAACCCAGAAGGACATTTCTTTCATCAAGAGTATAGCTGTGCTCTTTTTCCCCAACAATGAGAATTAATGTTAATGTATTATTTAAAACCAAAAGTTTATTAAACACTTAAATTGCCGTAATGATAGCAATCAATTTACAACAACTGATTGGTAAAGTCTTTTAAAGCACATTGAAAACACACTACAGTTTACTGGATATTTTGCCATCATAAGGTTCCTTTTAGTATCATAAAGATATTGGATATATCTCTTCCAAACAGAGATATTTTGGACCAAATTTATATAGTCATTTATTAATCTATTTGGGTAGATCAGAAAACTGGATATAACTTCTCGGAGCATAAACCGTGTTCTGTACATTAAGCAAACATGGCCTTGTCTCCAAATATCCAGATTCTGGATATGTTTTTTCATATTGCTTATTTAAAGTCGTAACATGCTCCCTTTAGAGTCAGAGAATGGAAAAATACAAAACACAAATAAAGTAAATTAATTAATTAGCAACCAGTATTCTGTTTGTTATTGCAACGCAATCAATATCTACAATGTTTATTCTGCTGGGTTCCCATCGGTTTTGTTTTGAACCAGTTATGCAGAGGCTTTAATAGCATAACAAGATCAGTGAAGCAGCCCTGTGAAACAAAGCATATCTAATATTTTTTTTAAAAAAAGCTGCTTTCTTTTGGCTGTGAGTTCAGTCCTACCTCATCCCTCATTCTACATGGGGCTACCCTTGAAAAGCGTTCGGAGACTGCAGCTAGTCCAGAATGCGGCCGCGCGAGCGATATTGGGTGCACCGAGGTACACCCACGTTACACCTGTCCTCCGGGAGCTGGACTGGCTACCAATTGGTCTCCGGACGCAATTCAAGGTGTTGGTTATTACCTTTAAACCCCTACATGGCTTAGGGCCAGAGTACCTTCAAAACCGCCAGCTGCCACATACCTTCCAGCGGCCAGTAAGATCCCACAGGGTGGGCCTCCTTCAGATGCCGTCAGCCAGACAGTGTCGGCTGGCGGGCCCCCGGAGGAGAGCCTTCTCTGTGGTTGCTCCAACCCTTTGGAATCAGCTACCCCCAGAGATCCGGACCATACCCACTCTCATGGTCTTCAGGAAAGCTGTAAAAACCTGGCTGTTTCGGCAGGCCTGGGGGCTGTTGACCTCATTGTTGAGGTCCAGCCCTGATTAGAATGAATGTATGTGGTGTTGTGATTTTAAACTGTCTTTTTTTTTCTTTCTCTCTCTCTCTCTCTTTTTTTTTTGTCTTGTAAATGTGTTTTATTTTCCATTTTCGTACAGTCACATATATACTGTGCACAACCGGGGCCATATAACATTAAACAATAAACACAGCCATTCCTCTTGTCAATAATACCCAAAAAAATAGAAACTCAATGTACCTCTTCGACCCTCTTTCTTTCGCCCCCCTCCAACTTTCCATCTTCCCTCCGTCATTCCCCTCTACCCTACTTCCCCTCCCCCTCTACCACTCCTCTCTCCAGATACACTCCCTCCCTTCCTTTTCTCTCTCTTTTTTGTAAGCCGCCCGGAGTCCTTCGGGATTGGGCGGCATATAAATTTTGATAATAAATAATAATAAATAAATAAATCCCTTCCTTCCACTGTAGTTTTCCATTCATTCAGAGGAAAGGAAACTTACACCAACACATTTCCCCAACTCTTTCCTTGACTAGAACGTGACTCCCTTCTTTCCTTGGGTTTCTTCTAAAGACCCCCTCTTCTGCCAGCAGTTCTCAAACTGGTTCTCTCAACCAGTTCCCAAAACAAACAAAAAATCATATGTTCCTAACATTTTATACTCTAGGTACTATTTCTGCTCCAATACTAGAAAGAAGAGAACAGGGCTGTGGTACTCTTAAGATGATGCACTCTTTCCAGAGTGCATTCCTGGTAGTTTTGCAATGACATGGCTTGATAAGACTTTGATTTCAAAAGGATAATCCTCTGCACTCCCCACCCTCTGTTGCTTCCCATAATTAACTTTTTTTTCTCATACAGTCGGATTTAGGAATGTTATCTTTTTTTCCCCTTTAGAAGTGCCAATGTCAGCTATCTGGGAAGAGAGGATTTTGTTAGTTGAGAGACAGCAAATATAAACTTTTCCCCCTGTAATCCCTTGATTTGGGGCGGAGTTGAGTGACTGAATGGAGTTGAGCATTTACTGGCCTGATGCCCTTCTGGATGCCTATGTGAAGTTCACAGCATATATTTTCTCTTTGCACCCTGATAGGGAAACATCTGTTTATGCCTAAGACTCGAACTCTCAATCTTAGTCTAAGGAATATTTGCAATAGCTACTACCAGCCACTAAAGAGCCATGAGATTCTATCGTGGATTCATATTTTTTGTTGAATGTTGTCATGTCTTGCTGTAGTTAGCTAGTTAGCTAGTTAGTTAGTTATTTTTCAAACTTATATAGCCACACATCCCGCATATGTGACTGGCTTATGAACACTTACATATAACAACAGCAAAAAAAAAGAACAAAACAATTTAAAAAGCAGGAAAAGGGGCATTATAAAAGCATATAAAAACCATTATAAAAATACATAAAACACTCAGTCCAAGTAATACCATTCAACAGAAAGATCAATATAGTGACTATTCTGACCCCCCTCATCCCACACCAAAACACTCCGAGCCAAAGATACTTTACGGAATTTATTAACATCTTCCCCCTTCATCCTCTCTCCTGTCCCTCTCTTCCTATCTTTCTTCTCTCCTTGGCTTCCCCCTCTTCCTCTAATTCACTTGGTGTATTTGAGCTTCTGAGCAGACTCCCTTTTGTGTTGATGGTATTTACAATTCCATTTCAATATACATAAAAAAGAAAAAAAATAGCAGTATACATGTTTGAAATATTATTGAATCCCACTCATTTGCCCTTAATCAACTCTTCCACTACAACAAATGGGGAAATTAAAGTTGTATGAACGGTTCAGTGCAGACATCATCCTTGCAGAGAGTTGCTTGGGGAAATGGCTGCAACCTTGAACTGTCTCTCAGAATCTTGTAGTTCACTGTTTTTATAACTTCAGACAGTCAAGAAGGGTAAGAAGAAGCTGTGGGTTAGGTTAAAAAGACTGTTGATTCATGTCCAATAAAAAAAGATTCTCTTGGACAGTTTAGGGCAAGCGTGAAGGCAAGGGACAAGGCTACTTTGAGTTTAGCCACCATCTGTCAAAAGTCAATCAGAGCCCAAGGGGATGGCATTCTGAAATCACTGTAGCAGATGGTGGCTTCTGAATACTGGTATGCTAAATCTGTAAAATATTTTCCACATTATCACCATTCCAGATCTCTTCCCTTGTTTACCTATCTACCCACCTAGCTAAGTGCAATAGTTTAAACAATCACTCACTTTATTTTTTTGTCTGATTGGCTATATCAGAAAAGTCAAACTGGTGGCCTGAGGACCAGATGTGACCTCAGGCTCACGCTCCCTTGTCTCCTCCCCACTGGTCCAAGGCTCAGGCACCTCCTGGTGGCCAACCAGCCTCTCTGCATCCTGCTCGGAGTCGGAACCCTGTCCAGGGTCCTCCACATCCTCCGGAGCCGACTCATAGGGCCCCTCGCTGTCTGAGTCTGGTGGCAGCTCCAACGGCTCCTGCTGGGCCACAACAGAACCCTGCCAAAATTTTGGTGTCTATTTCTATTTTCATTACATCCTTGGGAGCCCAGATTTTTCTTTTTCAGCTTTCAGTCAATGGAAGGATTATAAAAAGTAAGCTTCCGACTTGCCAATTGCTCTGGCCCTTGCCTATTTTTTCTCTGTCCAGATCTTTTTCTTATTTCATTAAAAGAAATTGAACTACATGTCCTTGCAGACACGCACTCTAATGGGAGACACACATATTGTGTCCGCATTTATTGATGCTGCTTTCTTCGATGTGTCACAATGCTAACAAATGCTGCCCACCTGAAGGGAAAAGACTGGCTGTTGTGATTTCATACTGAGGCTACCTGCCTTAAGCTGGGAAGATTGGCCACTGTGGCCAGCATGCTAATGGTACCTAGAGCACATCCACATTATGCCATGGACTTAATATTTGTGTGATTACTCAATTACAAGAAGTATCGTTGTCTCCATTGACTGCCTTTGATCCTTATTATAGAGAGCAGGAATACATAATAATGAATTTTGGATTGGACAATGGTCCATGAATATCTGTACACTTTGAAACAGTTTTTTTTTTCAGGATTTTGTGTGCACTTGTATAATTAGTGTGCACCTGTATGATTTATTGATTTACTTGGAGGAGCCTGGTTTGTACTAAACAAGTACAAACAATTCCTCAATTACTTTATGGCTATTACATCTATTCTAAACTAGATACTGTTCTGACCCCCCTCGTCCCACACCAACACACACTCTGAGCCAGAGATAAGTTACGGCATTTAATTAAGAGACAGACAGGTCCTTGGCAGCAAACCAGCACAGACAAGCTTGGGCAGCAATCCAGCACAGATAAGTCTTGGCAGCAATCCAACACAGATAAGTCTTGGCGGCAATCCAGCCTGCCAAGCTCACAATAATGTTCTCCAACATTAGTTCCTGCGTTGACTTCTGCAAGAGGGGCGTGTGCACAAGCAGTCCTTTTATAGTCTGGAGAGGAGCCTATTGACCACCAGCTGAGTGCAATTACCTCCTGTACTTGCGCAACTGTTCCTGACGCCTATTAGCTCTTTGGTGCCGGGCATCCAGGAACAACTCACTGCTGACCTCAGGCTCACACTCCCTTGTCTCCTACCCACTGGTCCAAGGCTCAGGCGCCTCCTGGTGGCCAACCAGCCTCTCTGCGCCCTGCTCAAAGTCGGTACCCTGTCCAGGGTCCTTCACATCCTCCAGAGCCGACTCATAAGGCCCCTCGCTGTCGGAGTCTGGTGGCAGCTCCAATGGCTCCTGCTGGGCCACAACAGGATACTATAACCCAAAATCAGGAATTAGGACAGCTCCAACTAAAGTAGAATTCATTTTGTGCCAGGACTTTTCTCAGGCCCTAACCTTCAACTATCAGGAATATATCATTTTCTAGACTTTGTTAAATTGTACTGGAAATTTATTCCCTATTTTGCTATAGTAACAAACCTTAAAAGAGTTCCTTTGAAGTGGGATTCTGAAGTACAGCAAAATTTTCTTCAGTTCAGTTCTCAACCCATTTTCCCTCATCCAGATCCTACCATCCATGCATTTTATAGTCTGATGTTTCTAATTTGTCCTTGTCATTTTACAAACTACTTCAATCTCTCTTGGGCATTTGTTTCTCAGCAGCAGCTCTTTTTTTGCTGAAAGGAATTACTGTATATTCTTAATAAAGACCTTTTGATCATCAAGGATGTTTTTCAGCAATGGCACCATTTGCTTGAAGGTGAAGAACATCCCTATCAAAGCCTGAATTGATCATAAAATTCAGAATACCTAAAAACTTTCCATATGGCTATACAATGTCAGAACAAATGGGCAATTATATTTCCATTTGAACTAACATTCCTAGCTCATAGAACAGCAGGATACTGCTTTATCGTGTATACTGGAATATTTCTTGCCCTTCAGTTTACATTCTGCACCCAGAAAAATATGTCTGCTTCTCTGTATGCGATGAAAAGTAGGTTTCTTCTTTGGCTGATCAAATCCATTATCGGCAAGAGTTGAGCCCATGCAAATAGACTTGATTAGCTGGACTTCATTCCTCCTTCCCATTTGCAAATAGTATTGAAATCCCATATAATTTGTGATATACATGTAGCATATGCAAATATAGCAGCCCCTGAATTTAAAACTTCAAAAGAGTGAAATATTTGATACATTGGGAGAGCAGAAGGCAAACATGCCATAAGCATTGTATATCCAAATAGCAGATCTCTACTCATTCATCTTCACTAGTCTTCTTAGAGCATCAATAGAAAAGCTTTTATTCATTATCCCCTACTCTCCACCTTAGGATCTCATATTATAACGTTACAAACTCTTGACTAAAAGGGGGGTAAAAATCAGGGCCTCCCTGAAACTTTTTATTAACTCACCCTGTTGATTGGCTCATTAAATTCGCTTTCCTCAATATGGCTGCCTGTTCTGACCTCCTCCTCCGTCCAGTAACGAATGCCAAGACAAGCTTAACTGGAATGTACTTTAATAGCAAGACACCCAAAACCTCGGTGGCTGAAAGCCAAGCAGAACAAACAGATAAGGACCTTGGCAGCAACTCAGACAAACTCAGGCAGCAATAAACACAGATAAGGCTTGGCAGCAATCCAGCCTGCCAAGCTCACAGTAATGTCCTGCGACATTTAATTCTGTGTTGACTTCTGCAAAGAGGGCCGTGTGCACAAGTAGCTTTTTATAGTCTGGAGAGGAGCCTAATGACCACCAGCTGAGTACAATCACCTCCTGTAATTGCGTAATTGTTCCTGACGCCTAGTAGCTCTTCGATGGCATGCATCCAGGAACATCTCACTACTGGCCTCCGGCTCACTCTCCCTTGTCTCCTCCCCATTGGTCCAAGGCTCAGGTGCCTCCTGGTGGCTGGCCAGCCTCTCTGCACCCTGCTCGGGGTCAGAACCCTGTCCAGGGTTCTCCACCTCCTCCAGAGCCAACTCAGAGGGCCCCTCACTGTCAGAGTCTGGTGGCAGCTCCAACGGCACCTGCTGGGCCACAACAACTGCCTTATATTTCTCTTACAGACCCTACTTGCTCAACATCAAACAGTTATCCAATCACTAACAATGTGCAATCAGCAACTCTCAGAACATCTTGCAATTAGTACTATTCAAAGCCATTCACCTTTTCAGCTGTCAAAATTCAGCACACAATATCTCAGAACACACAGTTCTCTCCAGGCAAATGCTTTGTTTGATATCCACATTATTTCTCGCTCTTTTGAAGAAAAAAAAAATAGAGAAATAATCCACCCAACCTCTCTGCCTAAAAATTTAGTGAATTTCAGAAAGCCATTTATACCTAGCTCTAGTGAAGACTGATAGGCCCATCTAATCTAAGAGCCGAGGTGGCGCAGTGGTTAGGGTGCAGTACTGCAGGCCACTTCAGCTGACTGTTATCTGCAGTTCAGCGGTTCTAATCTCATCGGCTCAAGGTTGACTCAGCCTTCCATCCTTCCGAGCTGGGTAAAATGAGGACCCAGACTGTGGGGGTGATATGCTGACTCTGTAAACCGCTTAGAGAGGGCTGAAAGCCCTATGAAGCGGTATATAAGTCTAACTGCTATTGCTATTGCTAATCTTCATTCTGAAGATGCTATTTCCTTGAAGGAGAAAGAGGGGGGAAGTGCCCTTCCACTTTACTGCTCATTGGAAAAAGGCAGGCGTTATTCGTGTCCACATATTGTCCACCACTTTCATTTAAAAGGTGAGTTTACAGCAGAGACCTCTAGAAGTAGAGATTTCTTCATATTGATTCTCAATAGTTATTCTGTTTTCATGCATCTTATTCAACTATTCTTTTGAAGACACAGGATGTTTGCCCATTGACTGCCACTGATAGCCTTATTCTATGCCAGTTGTAAACCAATATGTTGTAATGAAAGTACATATGTAACATTTTGGAGAAGACCAAGAGTCTCAATGAACTTAAAGTCAACCTAAAATATGAAAGAACCATACAAATCTTTAGAGATCTCTGAAATATTTAAACCCATATTTAACTATTCATATACAATGAGTATGAAAAATATGAATATTCATATTTTAAGAAGATGGATATGGATTTAAACATACTAAAGCATACATCATTTATCACTTTTTAATATATTATTTCAATATTTCTTCAGTGCTGATATTACATTTTGGAGTTCTTTTGCTTTTGTTTTTGCAAAAGCAACAAATTTCATGCATCTTGAAAATTCAGGAAACTACAGTTCCATAGATTTCTGGTTTTCCTTCATCTTTATTCTGATGCCACTCGAAATTTATTTTGATATGCTTCAGTTTCAATTTGTTATTTAGTAAACAAATGCAAAAAAGAGAAAAAAGAAAAATGATATAAGTGCACACTGTAATTATTGGTCGTAGTATATCTCATACCGTACCGTACTCTTGAAGCTAGGCAACAAAACATTGAAACATTGTGTGTTACAAATTTTCATAATCATCTATCGGCTGTGACCAGGGGGACATTTGCCCAGGTTCGCCTGGTGCACCAATTGCGTCCCTACCTGAACCGGGAGGCCCTCAGAACAGTCACTCATGCCCTTGTGATCTCAAGACTGGACTACTGTAACGCGCTCTATATGGGGCAGCCTTTGAAGAGCATTCAGAGACTTCAGCTTGTCCAGAATGCAGCCGCGCGAGCGATTGTGGGTGCACCTCAGTACACCCATGTTACACCTATCCTCCGCGAGCTGCACTGGCTGCCTGTTGGGCTACGGATACGCTTCAAGGTGCTAGTCATTACTTTTAAAGCCCTACATGGTATTGGACCTGGATACTTGAGAGACCGCCTCCTGCCAATTACCTCCCTACGACCAATTAGATCCCACAGATTGGGCCTCCTCCGAATACCACCCGCTAGCCAATGTCGACTGTTGACCTCTTGGGGGAGGGCCTTCTCTGTGGCTGCTCCAGCCCTCTGGAACGATCTCCCCATGGAGATTCGGACCCTCACCACCCTTCAGGCTTTCCGCAAAGCTACCAAGACCTGGCTGTTCCGGCAGGCCTGGGGCTGATGAGTTCCCAGCCCCACTTGAATTGTTGCGACTGTTGTGTTGTTTTTTTAAACTGTTTTTTGCATTTGTTTTTGTCTTTGTCCATTGTTGTATTCCCCTCTCCCCTATCTTGTTTGTTAGCCACCCTGAGTCCCTCAGGAATAGGGCGGCATACAAGTGTAATAAACATAACATAACAAACATAATATATTGTACTTTTGTATTCACTGCCTTCATTCATATACATAGTTTCTTATAGCTATAAAGAGTTTTCTTAATGAATGGACTGTACATGTAATAAAAAATAATATGTGCTTGTTTCCTTGTATACATACTGTCAGCACCTCTTCATTGAGTAATTAGGAAAGAAGACCACGAGACTCCATAGGTAGAAATCAAGTGTACTTTTACTAATTATAAATGATTAGAAGCGTAGCAAAGCGAAGACTGACTATTTAGGCACGAAAGCGATTGATATATAAAATAACCCATTCCCCACCCCTTGGCATCCCCGTTACAGTCCAATCATAATTCTCCTAAGTGTCAGGTGTGAGATAACTTTGAAAGGCATCACCAAGATGGAATGCCGGTGCCGTTAGCCTTGGCGGGAACCTCCTCCGCATGCGTAGTCCAACAGGCAGCAGAACTCCAGAATCTTCCTCCAGCACAATTAGTAACCCCTCCCAAATACCATGCCCTCCCTCCCCGTTTCATGGCAGCCGAAGCAGCAGCAAAGCAGAGGCTGACACATATTATTTTTATGACATAAGAGTTATGATGTTTGAAATAAATTTCACATATCCTCACCTAACTCACCTGCGAACCCTGTTGTAAAATAGGCCAATCTAATATGGAGATAATAGCAAAGGATATGGGGAATGGTTGGGACAAAATTTGATCTCAGGCTTCACTAACTGAGCTATGAGTCACATTCGGGATGGTTAAGCTCCTGCTGGACCGTCGAGGAGCAAAAGTGTCATCAGCGGATTCGGACTGTCGAGTCCGCACGATGTAACGTTGCGACGTTGGCTCCTCCTCCCAAAATGTGGGGTCTTTGGTTCTCTCTGAGCGTTCTTAATTTCTTGCACACAGTTCATTACCTAAATTAGGTAACATTAATAGTGCTAGTTTGGGTAATGTAACATCTTCAAGAAAACATCCAAGCTCAGGGAGCACCAAGGAGCATCACTTACACTAGGAAGATAAAAATTCTGCACTTTGCTTGCATTTAAAATCAGAGAGGTTTTGCATTTGGACTTATAAATTATCGCCGCTCTAAATAGCTATGGAGATTCTCAGGCTTCCAAGTAATAAAGGTGCTTTCTTTAAATGGCAACTGGACTTTTTTGTTGGTTTTTTTCTTGAAAACATTTCACTTCTCATTCAAAAAGCTTCTTGGATGGAAAGTGAAACATCTTCAAGGGGGAAAAAAGGAAGTCCTGTTGCTTTTGAAAAAAGCATCTTTGGGATATCATGCTCTGCTTTCACTTCAACATCCTCCTTGTTCCGATAGATGTAAATGTCCATGCTGTGTTGTTGAAACTGACAGAGTAGAAATTATTATAATACGCTGGTGCTTTTCATTGTATTAATAATGATTGGCTAAATTTTAGGTTCCACCACAAATGCGTGCACAACAAAAGCGCGCCTGACTAAACCGCGGTGTCTAAAGCGCGGTGACACAACCACACAATGAATTAGCGACTAATTAGCCCTAAAGTGCGCCGACAAAAGCGCGCCGACAGAAGCGCACTGTAACATAACCCTCAACCTAACCCTAAACCTAACCCTAAACCTAACCCTAACCCTAACCCTAACCCTAACCCTAACCCTAAACCTAACCCTAAACCTAACCCTAAACCTAACCCTAAACCTAACCCTAACCCTAACCCTAACCCTAAACCTAACCCTAAACCTAACCCTAAACCTAACCCTAAACCTAACCCTAAACCTAACCCTAAACCTAACCCTAAACCTAACCCTAAACCTAACCCTAAACCTAACTGTAAATCTTACCTTAAATGAAATCGCGCTTCTGTCGGCGCGCTGTTGTCGGCGCGCTTTTGAAATTGCGGTTTTAGCGCCGCGGTGTTGTCGGCGCGCTTATGACGTTCGCGCTTTTGACGGTCACGAAATTTTAAACTATAAGACCTATAAAAAGAAGAGCCCTGGTGCAGCCATCCATCCAAAGCATCTTGAAAATTTTGGGTGAATAACACACATATTGACTCTCCGCTGACTCTCTGGTGATCTCTATTAAATTCCTCACTTGGGTAACAAACAGAGAAAAGGAAGGAGTCTCATTCTTTTGACAACATTATTGTGGCAGAATACAGATGCCTCACCAGGATTTCTCTCCCCCTTACAAAAGTGGGTCTATAAATCTTCCCACTAACAACTTACTCTCCCAAAACATGAGACTTTCCATAAATATCTCATGACAGAGAAGCGCTTCTTTTGGTCCCTGTCAAAATTTCCACTGCAGAATCACTAAGCGCAGTAGTTTTTTTCAAAGTTTCAATCTGAAGGTCCCTTTTCCTTGTTAAGAGAAAGATTACATGCCGCGGGGTGCTTAAGAGTGCACATTCCATTTGTGCACCGCAAGCTATATTTCACCAGGCCTCAAGTGAAATTGATAGAAATGGTAGGCTAGACATCTATTATCTGTAAACACTGGGGAAAGTCTGCTAAAAAAAAAACCATGTACTTTGCAGGAGTCCTACAAATGACTAGAACACTCTTAATTGCGGTGTAACCTGTTGATGCATGAATATGTCCACATTTCTACTCCTGCTGTGATGTGCCCTGATGAGTTCACTCTCTCTCCTAAATGAATCTACCACACATATGCAGCCAGGGCAGAGTGAGTTTCTTTCTTCATGCATTGCATGAGAAAAGTTCTCATCTTCCTTCCCCGGTCCTTACCACTTTCTAATGAGGGATAATCAAGAGCATCCTGTCATATTGCATTGCTGTTGGGTATGGAAGCATTACTGCTTCAGACAGGAAGGTGGTGTTGAGAGTGGTGAGGATGGCAGAAAAGATTATTGGTAGTTCACTCCCTTCTATCCCGGGGCATGGCATATAGGTGATGATTGTCCACAGTAATGTATGGGATTCTACACATTCTCTTCATGATCTGCTTTCTTTGTTACCTTCTGAAAGGAGGCCTTGTGATATCTGAAACAGAACATATCAACACATCTGTGTGTGTGTGTGTGTGTGTGTGTGTGTGTGTGTGTGTGTGTCTGAATCAGTGGTGGGATTCAGCCAGTTCGCACCTATTCGGGAGAACCGGTTGGTAACTTTCTAAGCAGTTTGGAGAACTGATTGTTGGAAGAAATCTCCTTTTGTTTTTTCCCACTTTACAGGGCTAATCCTGTAAGGAAGGCAGGAAGGAAACATTCTGGTGTTGTTTCTACCCTCATCATAATTGCCCTGCTTACAGAAAGTGCCTCTAGAGTTAACCCTTATTACCATTGTAACAACTAAGGCGAAGTTCCCCATCGACCTGCGTGACATTGACTTGGCCACACCCACATGATCACATGACCACTGAGCCCCGCCTACCCAGCTGGTCATTAGGGCAGAGAACTGGTTGGTAAATTATTTGAATCCCACCACGGGTCTGAATCTAGATGTTCTGCTTCTGATACCACAAGGCCTCCTTCAGAAAGTAACAATGCTATTCACACACACAAACACAACAAATGTGAATAGTATTGTTACCTTCTAAAAGGAGGCCTTGTGGTATCAGACATAAGTATGTGTGTGTGAATAACATGTATATATGTGTGTGATGGGTGTGTGTGGGTAGATATATATTTTCTTTTGAGAGCAGTCTTGTTTTATTGAATTATCATCTCTCTACTGAAAAACGTTGGAGGTCACTTGTTATATATTTGATTATATTTGTCAATTTTTAACCTATCCTGTTGTTTCTCTCCATTTCCCCCCTTTATCTTAGTTTGTATTTTAACGTTTGTTTTTTGAAACTTAATAAAGGTATTTGTAAACAATATATATTCTTGGCTATCTAATCACTATCTACAAAGATTTAACTTGGTAGGGTTTTTTTAAAAAAACTTTCTCCACAGTATTTAAAACGTGGAAATAAAATACAACCTAACATTTTCCTTTCGTTCGTTGCTCATGCGGGAGGGAAGTGCCTTTGGCTTGACAGATATAAAAAGTTATTTTTGATTAATTTTATATTAACATAGCTGAGGGCATCCTTTGATGTTTATAAGCCTAGTCTTGCTCTTGTAAGACTAGCAAGAAGACATTCCTACTATTAGGAAAAAGCAATCTTGCTTTTTGGAGTTACGCTACATGAAACCAAAACTTCAGAGTTTTTTGTTTTTTTTAAAGATGATGATAAAACATTTCCTCCGATATTTTGAAGAGCGTCTTTTAAGAGAATACAGTTCTCTCAGGATTTCTGTTCTCTATAGTGCTGGAAGGCAGAAAGTAGGTTAGTATGAGATTCATTCCAATAACGGAGCAGCTTCCTTTATATTTCATATGATCAAAAGCACACAGAATACTAGCAGGAACTCCCCTCACATGGATCTTCTGATTTTTAATCCCCAAAAGAACATATTCATCCAGAATAACAGAGTTGGAAGCAGTGACGTGCGGTGAGGTTTATGGCTGGTGAGGCACTGACACAGGGGTTTCAAATTTTTTTAGACTTGTGGACTTCAACTCCCAGAATTCCACAGCCAGGCATGCTCAGTTCCGATTTAAAGTGACAGCATTTGTTTTTCTCCTTTGGAAAAAAGTTTTCCTTCATTCTTTTTCTTCTCCCTCCCCCTCCTTCCTCCCCCTCTCCTTCTCTACCCCCTCTCTCAAACAGACACACGCACACAGAGAAGTTGGATCCCTCTCTCACTCACTCAATCTCAAACAAACACAAACACAGAAGTTGGATTGGATATATTTCCAATGGCTTGAAAGCAGCTCCTCTGCCATACCCCCCTGCCATTCCCCTGCTGCCTTCTGATCTGAGCCTTTGATTGCAGGTGGAGCCACATTGCCTTTTCAAACTTGTAATCAGTGAAGCTGGGCTTATATACTTTTATCCAGGGGTGTGTGTGTGTGTGTCTGTGTGTGTCTGTCTGTGTGTGTGTGTGTGAGAGAGAGAGAGAGAGAGAGAAGGCAATGTAGCTCTGCATGCAATCAAACTACACTTGGGGAGGGATCTACACTTGAGGATGAAGTTTGAATTCCTCCCCCTCCCTCCGACCCACACACTTACCTTTTCCAGCTGTTTCAGAGAGGATTTCGACTCTGCTCTTGCCTGTCATGATGAAAAGAAAAAAAATGTAAAAGGAAAAAGGCAAGAGCTGAGATCAGGCTGAGCTAGTTGCTGCCAGAGTCACTGTGTGGATGACTCTGCTTAACTGTTTAAAAAAACCTCTAAAAAAATGCCCTCTACAGAGGCTGGAGAACGACATGCCTCATCTACGTCAGGAATTTTTCGGCTTTTAACCCTTGCTTAGCTCTACTCGAGTGATCATAAAGTCAGACTAGATGAGGCACCTCGTTCTCCCGCCTCCTCCTGTAGAGGGCACTTTTTAGAGGCTTTTTTAGACAGTTAAGCACTAAGCAGAGTCATCCACTGTGACTCTGGCAGCAACTAGCTCAGCCTTTTTCCTTTTACATTTTTTTTCTTTTCATGATGACAGTGGTGAGGCTCTGTCTCCCCTGACTCCATGTTCCTGGTTGGAAGGGACCTTGGAGGTCTTCTAGTCCAGCTCCCTGCTCAGGCAGGAAATAAATGGCTGTCTAATCTCTTTAAAACTTTCAGTGTTGTAACACCCAGAAAGAAAAGTCATCCCACTGATTAATTGTTCTGCCAGGAAATTTCTCCTTAGTTCTAGATTGCTACTCTCCTTGATCACTTTCCATCCATTGCTTCTTGTCCTGCCTTCATGTGCTTCGATCCACATAGATCCACATTGTCAATATTTTCAGTAGTCTTTCCTGACCAAGAGTCATTCAAAAATGCCAGCACTTTCTTATGCTTAAATTAAAAGTCCTCGGTTTTTTTCCATGGTGCATTTTTAGATACAGATAAAATATGTTGACTTTAGACATAATAGCAATAGCACTTAGACTTATATACCACATCACGGTGCTTTACAGCCCTCTCTAAGTGGTTTACGGTGTCAGCATATTTCCCTTCAACAATCTGAGAAGGATGGATGCCTGAGTCTGTCTTGAGTTGGTAAGACTTGAACTGCTGGCAGCCGGCAGTCAACAGAAACAGCCTGCAGTACTGCATTCTCGTGACCCTACAAAAGGGCGAACGACAAAACTGCGCCCGACTAAACCGTGTCGCTAAAACCATGACATCATCAACGCGGCGACAACAGCGCGGCGACAACAGCGCAGTGACAGAAGGGCGATTTCAGTCGACAGAGGGGCTATTTAAGTTAAGGTAAGGGTTAGGTTTAGGGTTAGGTTTAGGGTTAGGTTTAGGGTTAGGTTTAGGGTTAGGTTTAGGGTTAGGTTTAGGGTTAGGTTTAGGGTTAGGTTTAGGGTTAGGTTTAGGGTTAGGTTTAGGGTTAGGGTTAGGGTTAGGGTTAGGGTTAGGGTTAGGTTTAGGGTTAGGTTTAGGGTTAGGTTTAGGGTTAGGGTTAGGTTTAGGGTTAGGTTTAGGGTTAGGTTTAGGGTTAGGTTTAGGGTTAGGTTTAGGGTTAGGTTTAGGGCTAAGTTTAGCGTTACATTTAGGGTTAGATTTAGGTTTAGGTTTAGGGTTAGGTTTAGGGTTAGGTTTAGGGTTAGGTTTAGCATTACGTTTAGGGTTACATTTAGGTTTAGGGTTAGGTTTAGGGTTAGGTTTAGCGTTACGTTTAGGGTTACGTTTAGGTTTAGGGTTAGGTTTAGTTTTACAGCGCGCTTCTGTCGCCGTGCTGCTGTCGCCGCGATTCAGCGCTCATTCGTCGGAGCACTTTAGAACACACGGTTTTGTCACCGCGGTTTAGTCGGGTGTGGTTTTGTCGTTCACCCTTTTGTCGGTGAACCCTGCATTCTAACCACTGTGACACCGCGGCTCTTATAATTCTAAGAAAAGGGTTTGAAAAAGAGATAAATAATGGAATAAAAAATAGTGGATGGATAACAGAAAGTTCACAGTCTTGGACATCTGGAAGAGAAGAGTATAACTACCGTAGAAAAATAGGCATAGTAATATTTTGTAACAAGATATAGCTGCGATAGCATCAAAACCACTGCGTAAGAATACCATAACTTCTGCTTTCTCAAGTTACTGTGGCAGACAAGATAATTAAATCCTCCTGCAACAGTTAACATATGAACTGTTTTAATTGTTAAGTCTGGACAGATATCATAAGATCGGTTCACAATATGCACACATAACAAACAAAAATCCAATGTACTGTACTTCCCCTTTTCATTGTAAATTATACATGATGTATTGCAAAAATTACAAAGAGCAAAGCCAAGCTTAATTGCAGCATGTATTGTCTTAATTGTGACGAATAATGACATTTCAACTTCTTAAATGTCACACACTCCATAAATAACCACATTTTGGCTTGTTGTCATGTTTAAGATAAAAAGCAGAAAACCTTCCAAATGGCAACAAATTAATCAAAATCAGGGAGAAATAATTTGCTAAGATGAATTGAGGGGTTAGAAAAAAATAAATCGTGAAAAATAATTCCCCAAACTACGTTGCAAAAATATAGTACAACACTGAAACCTTTGCAAATTAGTTCTAATAAACTCTAATACTGATTGAATCTCCTAGCAGCTTTTTCAATAGGTCAGTAATGATAGACAAGTACCTTGAATTAACTATTATCCTACACTGCAATTGCTTACAATTATTGGAAATGCTTCCGGCTACATTGTTCAATTTAACAGGGTGGGGAATATTAGGCTCAATTTCTATATGAAATTGTACAAAATGTGGCCACGATTTCATAAAATGTCAGCCATTTTTGTTTCACTCAACCCAGTCATCGTGTGAGTCAGTGGTGGGTTTCAAATTTTATTAGAACCTATTCTGTGGGTGTGGCCTATTTTGTGGGTGTGGCTTGGCAGTCATGTGACCAGGCAGGTATGGCCAACTTGACATCACTCATGCACACTCAGTCACATGACCACCACCCCCAAGCCATGTGGCAAAAAAGTTTGGAACTCCTATGAAAGGGGGAGGGAAGAGAGGGGAAAACCTCCCCAAAATAGACAACTGGAGGATTAAGGGCCAAAATTAGGGAGATCAGAGAAGGCAGGACAGAGAGGAATCCAATAGAAAGCTATCACACATTGGGGAAAGAACATTGGGAGCTTGGTGGAGGCAAGACAAAGGGGACTCCGGTAGAAAGCTATCAAACGCTGGGCAAAGAACTTTGGGAGATCGGAGGAGGCAAGAGAGAGGGGAATCCAGGAGAAAACTCCTGAGCTTGTCTCTGCTGTCTGGTAGATTGTGCCGCTGGACCTCTCCAGCGGCCGGGGCAGGAGTTCCGGAAGTTATTTCTAGGTCTATTTCACCATCTGGTTCTCCTGATCCTGTGCGAACCGGCAGAAACCCACCCCTGGTGTGAGTTTATGTAATGATTCCTTCAACTGGAAAAGATTTTTCACATCTGACCAAGCAAATCAGACAAGTGATATGATTACCTGGCCTTGGTTTCCTTGCGTCAAAAGTCATTAGCTTTTTGAAACACTTCAATCATGAGCTTTGTTGGATTCTTACAATCAGAAGACCTGCAGCCTTAGAGATTTGGAAACACCAACTTGAAAAGGACTGGTCAGAACAATAATCCTTAATTCTTCCCTGTGTTTAATAAATTGGCAATTTGGCCTTAGAATCTGGATAATTTAGCTTTTATAACAAAGAACTATCATTACAGTACAAGCAAGGGAAATACAACCTGCAATATTTTTTTCTCAAAATTAGATATGGTCTGTTACAGGGGTGGGTTTCAACCGGTTCGTGGTGGTCCCCGCGAACCGGTTGGTCGGCGAACCCGGAAGTAAGTAACTTCCGGGAACGGCGAAGGGCCCACTCGCCCGCCCGCGCTCCTTACCCGGTTTTGACGAGTTCTGCGCTTCCACGCATGCGCAGGACGCATACCGCGCCTGCGCGATCCTCCAGGAGCAGCTGGAGCATCGCACAGACGCTAGTACGCATGCGTGCACTGCGCGCGTGCACGAGGACGCTGCCGGCCCCATTCCAACCGAACCGGTTGGAACGGGGCGAGAAACCCACCCCTGGTCTGTTACAGTAAGAATAGCTTGGGATGAATCAAGGCAAACTGAAGATAGGTTAGCCCAGACATGGACAGATGCATCAAATTTCCCTTGATGCTAAACTCATGATGTGCAAGGTTCATTTTGCAATAGTCAAATATATATTCAGTGCAAGACTTTTCTTTTTTCAGTCAACCTTATAAACTTTCCATTGCAGCCTTTCCCAGGACAAAAACTTGAATGTTGCAAAACTCTCAACTTTTCCACAGCATGATCTTCCCTCTTCAATGCAAGTTGATGCATAATGAGGAGTTGATTCTTCATCCAGTCACTTTGCATTAGATTGCATCTTCCTCAGCTATCAAAATTTAAACACCGCCACTACATTAAGAAGACCGGCAATCTAATCCATTGCACTAGTAACTTTTACCATTCATGATTCATTTAATATCCACTTTCATGAATCCATACACTCGCATCAGTTTCCCTCCCCTGTCAGAATATTATATGACTTTTGCTTGATAGAATTGTCCTTCCATTTCCATCATTAAACCCAGAATTCATACATGTTCTAAAGGGCTGATTATAGAGAAACAATTGATTCTTCAAACTTGTCGTGCTGACTTGGAGAAATACAAGTTCAAATTATGATACAGACTGTCACGGGACTAACATGATAATGTCATCTCTCTGCAATTCTAACTGCCACATAGTTTATAACTAAGTTATAAGTAGTAGTAGTTATAATAGTAGTAGTACCCTTTTCCCCTGAAAATAAGACCTCCCTGGATAATAAGCCCAATCAGGCTTTTAAGTGCATTCTCTAAAATAAGTCCTCCCAAAAAAAATTAGTGCTTCCCAAAAAATATTGCAGCACAGGTGACCGTGCTCGCCACCTCCTGCACCTCAAAAGTAATAAGACCTCCCCAAAAATAAGGCCAAGCACTTATTCCAGAGGGTCAAAAGAAAATAAGACCCTGTCACGGTAGTAGTAGTAGTAGTAGTAGTAGTAGTAGTAGTAGTAGTAGTAGAAGAAGAAGAAGAAGAAGAAGAAGAAGAAGAAGAAGAAGAAGAAAAAGAATAGCAATTAGCAATAGCAGTTAGACTTATATACCGCTTCATAGGGCTTTCAGCCCTCTCTAAGCAGTTTACAGAGTCAGCATATTGCCCCCACAACAATCCGGGTCCTCATTTTACCCACCTCGGAAGGATGGAAGGCTGAGTCAACCTTGAGCTGGTGAGATTTGAACTGCCGAACTAGCAGTCAGCTGAAGTAGCCTGCAGTACTGCACTCTAACCACGAAGAAGAATCATCAATGGCTTTCATAAATGTCATAATTTGGTACAAACTTTTATTCATTCAAGAATTGTTGAATCCAGGTGCTTTTCACGTCCTGATTTATTTCTTATTATTCCATTGTGCAGAAGAATGGGCGGCAATTACAGGTAGTCCCTGCTTAATGTCATGTTATGATGAGGTTATGATGGACCCCGAAAAGTTATTTAAGATCCATCCTTGAAGTTACAAGATCGCATAATCCCGATGGTCACATTACTACATTTCAGGTGTTGGGCAATAGTTTGTATTTGTATAGTCATTGATCCTTCAGCTGAATCTTTAATGTTAAGAAACAAAGTTATCCCGTCCTAAGACATTTCTACTAGTATGGCCCTTCATCAGGGATGTGACTCTGATACAAGTTTCAGCCTATGGAATCTTCTAATTCGTGGCAATTCTAGGCCTGGGATAGAGTCTAAATCATGATCTGGAGTTTCTACAGAAATGCTAAATGTTTCCATGGATTCTCTTTTAATATACCATACAGTAGTGGTCCCCAACCTTTGCGGCTCTGTGGAGCAACAGCAGTAGTGGCAGGCACTCGCGGTGATGAGGGGGAGGCAGAGGTGAGTTCCTACCAGTTCGCATCTATTCGGTAGAACCGGTTCGTCAAATCTACCGAACCGGTTAGAAGAGGTTCCACCAGTGGACCCGGAAAGCAGGCCACACCTACAGAAGAGGTTCCAAAGTTTTTTGAAACCCACCACTGGTCCTTGGATATGATTATTCTACACTATCATGCTCCTATTTATAAAACTCAGTGCCTCTGTGAAAGGTAAGGATGACTACTGCATTTGTGGTGCAATCAGAACATTGCGTGTGTTGAAGTTGTTTTAACGCAAACCAAAGATGCCTTTTCAAAAACAAGTTGACATCCTATTCTTATGCCTGCCAGTGCTGTGTGTGAGGCAATTTAAGGTGGTTCTGACAAGTGTCGTCGGCATCTTCATAACCGGTCACATGGGCGGCAAGCCACTCCCATCCGGTCACATGGGCAGCAAGCCACTCCCACAAAGAAGGCCACACCCACAGAGTAGGTTCGAACAATTTTTGAAACCCACCACTGGGGGAGAGGGGATGGTTTCGTGCACACAACCTATTCCTGTGTATGCATAAATGGACATTCACATGCTGGCCCACTGCTTGTGCAGCCCGATTCACAACAGACCCCAGACTGGAAACAGTCTGCCGATTGGGGGTTGAGGACCTCTGCTGTACAGCATCCTGCAAGCAGGAAGCAAGATGAATTCATATGCTGCACACATGCAATTTAATCCTCTCTTTTTTCTTACATGCAAATTCACAAAAACCCTTGAGTGGTGTATGCAAAGAGTTAATGGATCTCCACAGCTATTTTGACTATCAAGAATATAAAAGAAAGCCAGACAAATATGAGGGCAGCAAAATTCCCTGTTCCTGCTTCTCACAGATACTGCAAGAAATGTTACTCACCGAAGCCTGCTATGCAACTCTTTGATTCTTAGCATAATTTAATGAAAGCTATAATTATTGCTTTGCTGTATTGAGGACTGACAGTTTAGCAGGCTAGATATATAGTATAGGTGTACAATGTTAACAAACCTTATGGTTTATGATCAGCTGAGGCATTTTATATAACTCACTGTGAGGCTGAGCTGTGTTCCAAGATGAGCTTTTGCCACTTATTTGGGGGGAGTTGCAGAATAAATTACTGTGAAACATACACAGGGATTGTGTCAGCAAATAAAACATCTGTATTAAATTTCAGAAGGAAAGCTGAGTAGTTATTCTGCAGGCTTTTATATTTCCATCTTAATGTTTTTTTTTAGGAGTTTGGGACTAGCATAGCAGATTTTCAAAGTGGCTATCTGTATCTTTGCAAAAACAGATGGTAAAATTGGGAAATTATCAGAGTTTGGTTCAAGGGCATTCCAAGGTCTCTCTTCGTTTTCCATTAGTTTCTTCTGGCATCATGAAATAGAAAGTAATGGACATCTACATTGGCAATATTTCCACTCTTCCAGAAATGTGAAATCTCTCTTTTCCCCCAATGAAAAAAATATTTTTGTAAGCTCCTTCCTTTACGCTACCCAGTGCAAGGAAATATGAAGTGGACACAAATTGGGATTCTGCTTTTTTTTTTTTCCATTTAAAATAAAGCAGGAGATTCTTAAGTAAGTAGCTGATCTTCAGTCCAATCTGGTTTGCCTACAACAATAGAGATGTGACAACTAGGAAACCAAATAGTGCAACATATTTCAAATGGGAGGTAAGCGTTTTTACCACCATGGGTCCAACATTGCTCACATAATATATACAGTATTTATCAAGAAGGAAGTATATCCAGCGTTTAAGATGATCCTATCCCAAAGAAAAAGTGAAATCAGGAAAAAACCTCAACCTCACAGATAAAAAAATTGGATCAAAAGTCCAGTTTCTCAGCTTTCTCAAGCTAGAATTGTCAACTTCAGCTGAAATCAATGTTACATCAATGTGCGTCAGCTGAGATCAATGTTACGTGCCTTTGTGCTGGCATACTTGACAGAAGCAACGATGCAAAGAATGGCAGAGCAAGCAAAAAAATGTTAATTGAATTAATGTATACACAATTCTTGTGGCCCAGCAGGAGCCGTTGGAGCTGCCACCAGACTCCGACAGCGAGTGGCCCTATGAGTCGGCTCTGGAGGATGTGGAGGACCCTGGACAGGGTTCCGACTCCGAACAGGGTGCAGAGAGGCTGGTTGGCCACCAGGAGGCGCCTAAGCCTTGGACCAGCTGACTCACAGGGCTCCTCGCTGTCGGAGTCTGGTGGCAGCTCCAACGGCATCTGCTGGGCCACAACACATATGCTAGGTTTTTTTTATTTATTTACAGTACCTAACCTATGTATGTTGGCTTTAATCTTGCAGAACATATTTTTAAATGGTTAAGTAACTGCACTGCCACACTTTAATCATCAAGGGCGACCCTGGGACAGCATATGGAGTGATTTTTTTTTAAAAAAAAGAATAGTATAATAAAAAAGTGGGGGGATGCGGTGGCTCAGTGGCTAAGACTCAGAAAGGTCGGCAGTTCGGTGGTTTGAATCCCTAGTGCCGCATAATGGAGGGAGCTCCCGTTACTTGTCCCAGCTTCTGCCAACCTAGCAGTTTGAAAGCATGTAAAAATGAAAGTAGAAAAATAGGGACCACCTTGGTGGGAAGATAACAGCATTCCGTGTGCCTTTGGCGTTTAGCCATGCCGGCCACAGGACCACATAGACGTCTTTTGACAGCACTGGCTCTTCAGCTTTGAAACAGAAATCAGCATTGCCCCCTAGAGTCAGGAACGACTAGCACATAGCGAGGTGAACCTTTACCTTTATAATAAAAAAAAATATAGAATGTTAAAGCAGCAAGCAAACTTCCCGCCATGTAACTTAATTTCAGCTGTACTCAACATAGCATTTTAAACTTTCAAATATCTTTCGAAATGGCTAAGCAGGTTCCTAGAGTCAGTAACCTTTTGTGTAGGAAGCTGCAGGAAAGTGATGAAATTCATATATGCTATTTAGGTGACTGGAATAAGCTTGAATCTCCAGTTGGGCTAAAACAATGGGGGGGGGGTGGATTAGATAATATAAAATTAGTTACCAGTAGTCTCAATACTGTGAGAGTTCATACTGCAAGGGGAAAAAACATTTGAACAATGTAGGTGAATGAAAGTTTTGGAGTTCCATTTATGATGTAACTCCTGGAGACTTTTCTTTTTTTCCCTTTTTAACACAATTCCTATGGCGGTGAATTCTGACATGTAAATCCATTAAATCTTGTAAGTACTTGTAGGCGGTTTTAGCAGGTGTATCGCAGCAGACTAAAGTAAAATCCTAAATATACAATAAATATTTAATATACAGCAGACCAATATCAGTGCCAGTTATATAGTATCTTACACAGAGACTGTCCAACAGGGACTGGTAGGTGAGCAAGATTTTTAAACTGAGGAGTACTTAAAAACTGTTGCTCTCAGGGTAAATATGTATCTCTTCCATCCCATTTCTGGTCTCTCTGATGAGGGAGGAAGAATATGAGGTGGAATGTGTTAGCAATAGCAATAGCAGTTAGACTTATATACCGCTTCATAGGGCTTTCAGCCCTCTCTAAGCGGTTTACAGAGTCAGCATATTGCCCCCACAGTTTGGGTCCTCATTTCACCCACCTCAGAATGATGGAAGGCTGAGTCAACCTTGAGCCAGTGAGATTTGAACCGCTGAACTGCAAATAGCAGTCAACTGAAGTGGCCTGCAGTACTGCACTCTAACCACTGCGCCACCTCGGCTCTTCTTGTGTTGTGGCTCAGTAGGAGCCCTTGGAGCTGCTATCAGACTCTGACACAGAAACCTCCTGTGAGTGGTTTCAGGATGCTCACAGGAGAGGATAACAAGCAGCTGTGGCTCGTTAAGGATCTCCTCCTGCGGATAAAAGACTGATGGTGCCATGCCCTAGTTCCAGAAGTCAACGTTCATTCATTCGTTCTGTTCTGTTCCTGTTCTAATCAAGGTTCCCCGTTCGTGTTCATGATTCAGAGAAACCAACTTGGAGAAGTGGTTTACTGTAAGAGTTTGTTCTTGCATTTGCTGCTTAACGTTTTGCCAGAGAATTTATCTGTGTTCATTTTGGGCTCGCAGCCAGCAAAAGCCGGGACTGATAAAAATATTTCCTTTGAACATTCTGTCTGGCTGTAGTTTCTGAACGAGCAAGGTGGGGGTCAGAACAGAATGTATTTTGGCTCCATGACACAAAATGGTAAAATTGGAATACCTGATTCATTGAAAGAGATACCAAGACATCTTGGGAATTAGCAGAAAATGTCCATGCTCCCTGACTGCTTTGCAATTCTATTTGTAATACTACATAAACCCAAACTGCCTCATTGGTTTTTCAATTTTTTTTAAGTCACATACAGACTCTTAAGGCTCTGAGGGGGAGAGTGCATATTTTGAACTACAAAGAAGAGATGCTAATATATTAGACATGGAAGAGCCGAGGTTGGAAGAGCCGAGGTGGCACAGTGGTTAGAATGCAGTACTGCAGGCCACTTCAGCTGACTGCTATCTGCAGTTCGGCGGTTCTAATCTCACCGGCTCAAGGTTGACTCAGCCTTCCATCCTTCCGAGGTGGGTGAAATGAGGACCCAGACTGTGGGGGCGATATGCTGACTCTGTAAACCGCTTAGAGAGGGCTGAAAGCCCTATGAAGCGGTATATAAGTCTAACTGCTATTGCTATGACCCAATCCACTTAAGACTTTCTAAAGTTCTAACACTTCTGAACAAAACAGGATTTTTATGAAGTGAATTGTCTTTCTCCATCTTTCTGTGATCTTCAAACAGCAATAGATTCTGTCTCATTTCTTACCCTCACTACTCTGGACACTGGGAAGATGAAGGTGGTGATCAGTTCTAGATTAGAGAACATGCCTCTCTCTGAAAAGTTAGGGACCTGGCTAGAGTAACTCTCCCCGCGGAGATCCAGACCCTCACCTCTCTCCAGGCCTTCCGGAAAGCCGTCAAAACCTGGCTGTGCCGGCAGGCCTGGGGTTGATGAGTTCCCCTCCCCTCTCGACTGGTATGGCTGTGTGATTTTTGTGTATTTTAATTATGTGTACTGTTTATGTTCCCTCTCCCCCCTGAGTTGTTCGCCGCCCTGAGTCCCTCCTGGAGAAGGGCGGCATACAAATAAACCAAATACAATACAATACAATACAATACATGCTATTTAACAAGTGCTTCGGTCTGATCATGTAAGAGGTGGATTGCTGCCAGTTCGGTCTGGATTGAGCGAACCGGTAGTATCGGCAGTGGGAGGCTCCGCCTACCCACCCAGACGCTTCTGTGCATGCACAGAAGTGTTGTGCGCGAGAGTGCACCCGAAACGGCAGTAACAAAATTAACAACTCACCTCTGGATCATATCCCATGCTAAGTAGAACATTTGGAGAGAAGTTCAAGGAAGCAATTTTAGTTGCTACTGCCTTTTTGTATCTGGAGTGAAAAACTTTCCCTCATAATTTCAGCAACTGGCCACCAACTGTTTAGACTCACAACGGAATCCATTTGAATGGCTCAGAGGACGTAAAAGCTATAACAGTGTTTTGCTGCAGAAATGGAGTAACATCAAGAACCTTTTGACAAGCTTCTGACAAGAAACAAAACACATTATTTTACACACTTTCAAACGCCCCATGTCTACAGTATTTAATTTCCTGAGCCACAAAATCCAAGAGTCCAAAAGGGACTGTTTTAGGTCACAGAGCTCAACCTTCTGCTCAAAATACAAAGCCCTCGTGCAGAATTGATTGTTTAATGGATACATTAAACGTAGTCATGCAGAATACCCACAGCATGAAAAATATTTAAATATGCATAAGAAAAATGAGACAGATAAAAACATAGAGGGCTTTTAGGAGAACCAACTATATATTTGAATTTTTTTTTCTATAGGGCCATGATGGTGAATCCATGACACGTGCGCCAGAGGTGGCACACAGAGACCTCTCTGTGGGCACGCGCATGGGGTCGCCAGCTGCTGTTCTGGTTTCTGGCATGCATGCATGTGCGCGCCAGGTGTTCTGACCCCCCTTCTTCGCTCGTTCACAGACGACAGTCAGACAGACTTAAAAGGAAATAACTTTATCAGTCCTCGGCTCACGCTGGCTGCGAGCCCAAAATAAACATAAATAAAGTCTCTGGCAAGAAGATAACAGAATGCAAAAACAAAGAGCTCTTACGGCAAAACCAGGTTTACAGAAAGAAAGCAAATCACTTCTCCAAGTGTCTCTTTGAATCAGGGTTACAGAAAGCAAATCACTTATCCAAGTGCCTCTCACAAACAAACCACGAACGATGAATGATGAACCACGAACGAACGACGAACGTTGACTTCTGCAACCAGGGCGTGACACCATCAGTCCTTTTATCTCCAGAAGACCACACTAAGGAGCCCCAGCTGCATTGTTATTCCCTGCATCCCGACTCAACTCACAGCAAACTTCTGCTGAGTCACAACACCAGCCAGCTGGTCTTTGAGTTTCCGGTGCTGCAGTGTGCACACACGCACATGTGTGTGCATGCATGCATCTTCCAGTTTCGGCATTCAGTGCCGAAAAGGTTCACCATCACTGCTATAGGGCAATGAGCATTGGCTAAAACCTAGATCCCATGCTCTGACATTAGAAAAACTGTTAGTCTAATGCATAATATATGCATAATATACATATACATGCATAATATAAGATAAAAAATAACCCCAATCAAAAAGTCATATTTATAGTATTTTTCACGCCAGAAGGGCACTCCCCTTCTGTGGAACATCCTCCCACGGGATATTATAACTGCAGCCTCATGTTTAATATTTAGGAAGCTTTTGAAAACATTGATTTAAGGTACACTTTGGGGATTGAGATAAGATATACAGTACCTGAATTTACTATGAAGCTGGTTGCTTTGATTGTGCTGTATAATGCATTCTAGTTTTTATGACAGGCTTAAGATTTCTTTCTTGAATTTCGCAATTTTTTTTCTGGAAAATGTTTTAGATAAAACATTATGGATATCTTTCATGTAAATACTTTTTTTAAAAGAAAAAAACCTCCACAAAACTTTGACTGATGAACTTCTTCATTTATGATTCAATTTTTGCTAGTCTATCTATCATCTATCTATCTATCTATCATCTATCTATCTATCATCTATCTATCTATCTATCTATCTATCTATCTATCTATCTATCTATCTATCTATCTATCTATCTATCTATCTATATCTATCTCTAGCAATAGCAATAGCAATAGCAATAGCAGTAGACTTATATACCGCTTCATAGGCCTTTCAGGCCTCTCTAAGCGGTTTACAGAGTCAGCATATTGCCCCCAACAATCTGGGTCCTCATTTTACCCACCTCGGAAGGATGGAAGGCTGAGTCAACCCTGAGCCGGTGAGATTTGAACCGCTGACCTGCTGATCTAGCAGTAGCCTGCAGTGCTGCATTTAACCACTGCGCCACCTTGGCTCTATATCTCTATATCTCTATATCTCTATATCTCTATATCTCTATATCTCTATATCTCTATATCTCTATATCTCTATATCTCTACATATACATATACATATACATATACATATACATATACATATACATATACATATACATATACATATACATATACATATACATATACATATACATATACATATACATATACATACATACATACATACATACATACATACATACATACATACATACATATATATATATATATATATATGTAGTGTCACAACCCCTGGTATGCCCCAATTATACCTAAATACAATACAGCACAGGTTCGAATCCCAGTAAGGGTATGGCTAGCTGATGAGAGCTAAATAGCTTGAAATAGATCTATACTAGTCTCCCTTTATTTATTTATCAGCACAAATACAACACACACACACACACACACACACACACACACAAATGTGTGTGTGTGTGTATGTGACAGATAATGGAAGCAGTTAGCTTCCTCCCATAATTGGGGCATACCAGGGGTCGTGACACTATATATATATATATATATATATATATATATATATATATATATATATATATATATATATATATGTGTGTGTGTGTGTGTGTGTGTGTGTGTGTGTGTGTGTGTGTGTGTGTGTGTGTGTGTGTGTGTGTGTGTGTGTCAGCACAAATACAACATACATACATATATATATATATATATATTTGTGCTGATAAATATATAATTTATTTATTTATTTTTACTTTTCAAAACAGACGCAACACAAAAAATCCTCCTTCTTTACATACTGTAGAAAGTGTATCAGTTGGTTGCAAAAGACTTCCGTGCATCTCTTTGCTCGTCTTAGTAAAGATGACAGAACACCTGAGACAGCTGTTCTCCCTGGATGAGGTATGTTTTGCATCAGAAAACAACAAATGGTTCAGAAAGGCACAAAACTGCAAAAACAAAGAAATTGTGCATAACGAATAATGGGTAAAATTAGTGGGTGAGTGGTTTGCAAGTGCTAATCTGAGAGTTCTTCCTTTAATTATTCTCTTAGATGTGACATACAGAACATAATGACACCATGAGGTTTTCTTACGTTTTATGCTTGTACTGCAGATAGCCATGGCTGACTAGTTAGATCTTTCTAAGCACCTATTTCCTTCAGATGTAGGTATAGTACACATTTGAAGAACAATACAGATAGTCCTCACTTAATAACTGGGCTGTTTTGTGACCACAATTACAACAGCAGTGACAAATGGTCTGCACATATGTTTTTTATTTTCCCAGTGCCCCTGCAGTCAGATGATCAAGGTTTGGGTGCTTCACCAACAATTTATGACCATCTCAGTGTCCTGGAGTTTCATGATGACCATTTGAGTGCTTCGTGGCCAACTTCCAACTAGCAGAATCAATGGAGAAGCCAACAGTGAAATTGCAAGTCACAGTTACATGATGTCTCACTTAACTATTGTGAATGATATACTTAACAACTGTAGTAGAATTGAAGTTGTAAGTCTGTCATGGCTCCATGATGTCTTGCTTAATGACAATCTCATTTAGTGACAGGGTTGCCGGTTCCAATTGTAGTTGGTAAATGAGGATAATCTATAAGGTGGAAAAAAAGATGAACAAGTCTATAGTTGTAGAATACATTATGACATAAGTACGAACAATATTGTTATTTCCTCCAGTTCAGTGGTAGGATTCAGCCAGTTCGCACCTATTCGGGAGAACCGGTTGGTAACTTTCTAAGCAGTTCGGAGAACCGGTTGTTGGAAGAAATCTCCTTTTGTTTTTTTCTACTTTACAGGGCTAATCCTGTAAGGAAGGCAGGAAGGAAACATTCTGGTGTTGTTTCTAGCCTAATCTTTATTGACCTGCTTACAGATGTAACCCTTATTACATTGTAACAGCTAAGGCGAAGCGCCCATCGACCTGAGTGACCTTGAGTTGGCCACGCCCACCCAGTCACATGACCACCGAGCCCCACCTACCCAGATGGTCATTAGGGCAGAGAACCGGTTGTTAAATTATTTGAATCCCACCACTGCTCCAGTTCCAAATTTAAAGGCTCGTGGAACCCATAAAATCTTACAAGCAAATACTGATGCAAAATTCCATTTTTGTGGCTCTTTATTTATTTTTTTCCTTTGAAAAAATCCATTTGGCTGTTAGGATTCTGGCTTCTCTTTTAGGCTTTCCTCAAACATTCTTGCACATACCAATCACATTATATTTTTGATAGACTGGAATAAATTAGAAGAGAATGAAATGCACTTCCAAACCTAGCCATATCAGAAGCTTTCGAAATGATCCTGCCCGCACACAAATGCAAGGAAAAAAAATTAAGACTCCTTTTAAGACTGGTAACTGTTCTGAAAAGGCACAACTTTGTAATCAAAAGAAGTAGCAAATGACGTCATCTACTGCACAAAGATTAAAACTGGTGTTAATGTGTTTTTATTTTAAATTATTTGTTTTTATGCATATTTCTTTACATTTTGCACCATCACCACGTCCTTACGCAGTATGGAGCCAGTGTGAAGACAAACCTGTCTCCATAGCGCCATGCTCTTTCTTTCTCTTTAAGCCTTCCATGGTTTATCTGCCATTTGTTTTTTATATCATCTCCTTTCTCAAGATGATTGTTTCTCTTGCCTGCTGGCCATGAGCTTTATAAGAAAAATGAACTTTATATTCATTTTGTTTCCCTTCGTTCTTGCCTTTGCTGTGGATATAAAATTCAACCTTGAGGGCAGGAGCAATTTCAAATTTTGTTGATATGTTATCATCTAACATTAACTCCTGCACAACTTCAGAGAAAAGTCTTTCAGAACACTGCGGTCTTCGGTGAAAAAGAAACTGCAGAGTTTTGAAGAGGTAGGATTAAGGTTGACTTTATGAAATATTACTGTTCACCACTCTGTTCTTCTTCAGACAGGTCCTCTAAACTTTCAGGCCATTGGTAGTATACAGAGGTGGGTTCCTATCAGTTCTCACCTGTTCGGTAGAACCGGTTCGTCAAATCTACTGAACCAGTTAGAAGAGGTTCCACCAGTGGACCCGGAAAGCAGGCCACACCTACAGAAGAGGTTCCAAAAAAATTTGAAACCCACCACTGACACACACACACACAAACACACAGACTCACACAGAGGGAGAAAGAGAAAGAAAGAAAGAAAGGAAGAAAGGAAGAAAGAAAGAAAGAAAGAAAGAAAGAAAGAAAGAAAGAAAGAAAGAAAGAAAAAGAAAGAAAAAAGGAAAGAAAGAGAAAGAAAGAAAGAAAGAGTGAGAGATGAAAGAAAAAAAGGAAAAAGGGAGAGACAAAAGGAAGGAAGAGAGAGAGAGAGAGAGAGAGAGAGAGAGAGAGAGAGAGAGAGAGAGAACACATGGCCGGCAAGCCACTCCCACCAGGTCACATGGCCAGCAAGCCACTCCCACAAAGGAGGCCACACCCACAGAGTAGGTTCGAAATTTTTTTGAAACCCACCACTGGTAGTATATGAAAAAATATAGGGTTCTTTTACAAATTTTCAGAAATCAACACCTGGCATTCTTTGGTATAATAGAGAGAAAGAAATACATTTAATCAAGATGACTCTCTCAAATAATTGAGGATTATTTTTCTGTGTGACAGATTGCAAGAGGGTTATTGCAAAACAATAAGTCTGGCAGATTTGAATACCTGACAAAATTATATCTAATAAAAGCATTTAAGTCTCAATAGTTAATGTCAATTTCATGCCAAATATTTATTATAATTTTAGCTATCTAGGTAATGTTGGTAGTATACAGAGGTGGGTTGGTAATGAAGAGCCGAGGTGGCGCAGTGGTTAGGGTGCAGTACTGCAGGCCACTTCAGCTGACTGTTATCTGCAGTTCGGCGGTTCAAATCTCACCGGCTCAAGGTTGACTCAGCCTTCCATCCTTCCGAGGTGGGTGAAATGAGGACCCGGATTGTTGGGGGCGATATGCTGACTCTGTAAACCGCTTAGAGAGGGCTGAAAGCCCTATGAAGCGGTATATAAGTCTAACTGCTATTGCTATTGCTAATGTTATCCAGCTTTCATGGTTTAATGTGTCCTTTGATTTATTCTGACAACAGACTGATTTCCTGAGAGCCTACAGTAAGGATACTGATCTACCATTGTTTTTTTGGCATCTACAAAGTTGAAGAATGTAAGGCAAAGTGAAAATAGATATTCCTGCTGATATCTTTTACAGAGTTGATCCCTGCCTTCCCCTTCTTGTCAATGTTTGGCTTTCTTCTCAGAACATGTCATCCTTATATGAAAACTCTTGAACTGCTACTGGCAGTCTCTGTTTGTAATTTTACCTCTTACCTGTTCCTGTTTCTGTTTCTCGAAGGAGAAATTTCTCCACAGGGATCAGACACAACTCTTATTGAGCTATGAACTATTTCTGGTACCAGAGGAGCAAAATCAAAAGTTTAAAATGAACATGGAAGCATTCAAACTCTGGAGTTTATTCAAATTAGTATATACATGTGATTCAGTGGTGGGATTCAGCCAGTTCGCACCTACTCGGGAGAACCAGTTGTTAACTTTCTAAACCGTTAGGAGAACCAGTTGTTGAAAGAAATCTTCTTTTGGTTTTTTCCCGCTTTACAGGGCTAATCCTGTAAGGAAGGCAGGAAGGAAACATTCTGGTGTTGTTTTGAGCCTAATTTTTATTGCCCTTCTTACAGAAACTGCCTCTCCAATAAACTCTTTTTTTATATATGCTTTTTTTTAATTTTATTTTTTTATTTATTTTCTGTAAATGTGTTTTTATTTTCCATTTCATTTTCGTACAGTCACATATATACTGTGCATAACCGGGGCCATATAACATTAAACTTTAAACACAGCCATTCCTCTTGTCAATAATACCCCCAAAAATAGAAACCCAATGTACCTCTTCGACCCTCCATACACCCTTTCTTTCGCCCCCCTCCAACTTTCCATCTTCCCTCCATCATTCCCCTCTACCCTACTTCCCCTCCCCCTCTACCACTTCTCTCTCCCGATACATTCCCTCCCTTCCTTCTCACCCTCCCTCCAGTCCTCTCTCCCACCCTCGCTACCCCTCTTTCTTCTATCCCTCTACTCCTCCCTTCGGTGTATTTCTACAATCTATTAATATATTCAGCTTGTCCTATTTTTACAGTGGAATTAAAGAGCAACAGTATACAAGTGCCGTCATGTTACTTTAAAATCTAGCACATACTATATATCCCCCCTCCCCCCTAACACCCCACCTCCCTTCCCTCCCCCGACTTCCCAGAGCCCGTAAACGGTATAGATTTTTAACAAACACAGTCTAAAATATATTGAGACAAAGGAAATAAACTCTTATTATATTGTCACAGCTAAGGTGAAGGGCCCATCGACATGAGTGACGTTGAGTTGGCCTCACCCACCCGATCACATGACCACTGAGTCCCGCCTACCCAGCTGGTCATTAGAGCAGTGAACCAGCTGTTAAATTATTTGAATCCCACCACTGCATGTGATTGGATGAAGCAAAGTAGTGAGGGTAACTCTAAGGAGATAATAAGGATGGCTCTACAGAAAGAATCATTTATAGAGTTAAGCAGTATTTATTGAGCTCTCTGGACAAGAGTGTCTGCTCATGTTTACTTTGCTAGATGTTTCTCTAAGAGGCTTTGCACTGTTTCCTAGGGTTTTAATCATCATTCTTTATCTCTAAATGTTTCTGTGGTTGGGGTGACAGTTTATTTTCCCTGGGGGAAAGCATCTAAGCTGCTTGCTTTGTTTAATGCCAGTAAAGGGTAGAAGGCACTGTTCCCTCTAAGGTGCGCGGCCGCGCGGCCGTGCACATGGCAAGAAACCCCCGCGCAGAGGTTTCTAACTCCCGCGCAGAGGTTTCTTTCAAAGCAAACGTGGGGAAGTCCTTTGCAGGCGGCTAGAACTGGCTGCCTGCAAAGGACCTCCCCAAACTTGTTTCAGCGGCAGCGTCATGCAGGCTGTGGAACGAGGGGGAGGAGGAGGGAACCAAAGAGAGGCTTTTGCCGAGTCTGCGCCCCACAGCCAGGACCGTCCTTGCGCCTCAAGCCGCGTTTCTTCCCTTCTGGCGTCAAGCGGAACTCTCGGGTTGCCCGAAGGGCTTTGCGTTTGCAGGAAGAAACGTGGCTTGAGGTGCAAGGACGGTCCTGGCTGTGGGGCGCAGACCCGGTAAAAGCCTCTCTTTGGTTCCCTCCTCCTCCTCCTCCTCCTCCTCCTCCTCCTCCTCCTCCTCCTCCTCCTCCTCCTCCTTTCTGGACCCCCTTCCTCAAAGATTTGGTACCAAAGCAATGGCGGTGAGGAAGTTGTGTCTTTTGGATTTTGCACTGTTGTCTTTTCAATGGTTCTCAGACTGGTTGAACCTTTAGCAGCTGGGGTGATATTCTTTACTGTTAAGGTTACAATTGGATGTGTTGGACGAATCTTAAAAGATGAAACTTTTATTAAAACGTTTGACTTAACTAAAAACGTCTTCCTTTTTCTTCTTCTTCTTAAATATGATTTATTTATTTTTACTTCAGAAGTTTGATGACCGTTGTACAAACTAATCCAACCTAAATGTAGAGGAGGAGAAGAAGGGGGGGGATTTAAAAAGAGCAGAGGAAAAAGAAAAGAAAGCATGAAGAAAACATAAAGAAAGGGATGGGAGGGAGGGAAGGAAGGAAGGCACTTAATGTTGAAACAGAAAATATTATATAAGGAAGAAAATGGAAATAACTTAGGAAGGAAGGAAGGAAGGAAGGAAGGAAGGAATTGCACTTAATATTGAAGGAAAAGAGAATGAAGGAAAAAGTATTGGAAGGATTGAAAGAAGGAAGGAGGAACAAAGAATTACACTTAATATTGAAATGGAAAAGAAAATATAATGAATGAAAGAAGAAGTATAGGAAGGAAGGAAGGAAGGAAGGAAGGAAGGAAGGAAGGAAGGAAGGAAGGAAGGAAGGAAGGAAGGAAGGAAGAAAGAAAGAAACAAAGACTGTTGAAACAGAAAAGATAATATAAGGAAGAAAATGGAAAGACGTATAGGAAGGAAGGAAGGAAAAAAGGAAGGCAATGTTGAAATGGAAAAGAATATAAGGAAGAAAATGGGAAAAAGTATAGGAAGAAAGGAAGAAATGTACTTAATATTGAAACAGACAAGGGAATGAAGGAAAAAATATTGGAAGGATTGAAAGAAGGAAGGAAGAATGGAAGGAACAAAGACAATGTTGAAATGGAAAAGAATATAAGGAAAAAAATGGAAAAATGTTAGGAAGGAAGAATTACACTTAATATTGAAACAATTGAATATAATGAAGGAAAAGGAAACAGGAATAAGGGAGGGACGGAGGACTTCAGCTCCCAAGGCTGGGAAAAGAATCCGCACTAGGGACAATGCAAGCTATGCTTCACCCCGTCAGCAATGTTCCCTCTAATTTTTTTTCAGTGTGAGCGGAAAAGTATTCTGGGAGTTGAAGTCCACAAGGCTTAAGGCTGTCAGGTTTGAAGATCCCTGGGGTTTTTTTCCTAAAGGGTTAGGGGTGCGAGGGTCTTGTAACTTGACAGCTTTAAGACTTGCACGCTTCAATGGCAGAGTTTCTGAGCCAACATTTTGGTTGCTAAGCAGGACCGTTGTTAAGTGATACTGATATTATATAACACTTTTAATTAAGCGGGTACCTTGAATAAACATAACTTTGAGTTTCAAATAATACTGATTTCGTTGTTGTCTTAGGTGACATCTGTGAAAAAAATTAAGGTGCTCAGGCATGAAAATGTGCCGCTCAAACACTATACTTTTCCGCTCACACTGAAAAAAAATTAGAGGGAACATTGGTAGAAGGAGTAGCCTTGAGGAACAGGAGGAAGAGCCATTGTAAGATCAGTCAGATGAAGGAAACCCGATTCTACTGTAGAGGTGTAGTTTAAGCAAGTATCTCAGGCAAGATTGTCCTGGTTCTACAAAGGTAAAGGGAGTGGGGGGGAGAAGCACATTCAGAGTTGCAAGAATCTATTACTGCAACCTTACAAAAGTTGGCTCTATCCAACATTACCATAGTTTCTACTACATTCCCTAATTAATGGAGGGATACACAAAACTTCCAAATGGGAATCGTTTAGTCTGCCTCTCTAACCAACCAAGAACTTCCAACTTGATTTGGCATGGAAGTACAGAATCCTCCCAATACAAAAAAAAATAGAAGTGCAAAGGAATATGGGTCCAAGTAATAGAAAAATTCTGGATTTTTGTGAAAATATATTGCTGAGACATTACACAGCACAATAAAACTGTACCCTGCATTTGCTGCATTCATTCCACTTAGAAATAGCTTGGGGGCCATTCTGGGTATCTGCAATGAGTGAGTGGGGCACAATAATGCAGTATACTGTATTGTTGTCAGACAAATGCCATATCATTTCACCATCATTGTGATTCCTGTCACACGCTGTGCAGTAATTCATTTCTACTTCGTTATCTGTTTCTCTTCCTTGCATCTGTATCTTCACAAACAAACAAGCAAAAACTACACAAAAGACCTAAACTCGCAGAAAACACGAAACGGCAGTGGATGTGTTACTGTAGCAACAGAAAGTTCTCCAAATATCTCATTCCTTAGGGCTCTAATTGAGTTTATGAGCCTTCACATCTGCTTGTAAAGTGAATGAGACACCTGGGAATACACTGGTAGCCCGAGAATCAAGAAATTAGAAAACAGCAGACATTAAACTGTTAATTCTCTGCATCTGTGATGCGAATGTTGGTGGAGATTGGCCACGTGCACAGAAAACGGAGTTGGAATGGGAGACGAAAGAGAATTCTAGGTATCTGGGCTGCACTAAAACAGTTGGCCATGTTATTTTGTTGCATGCCATTATGTTACTCGTAACAAAGATAAGAAGGGGCCGATCGGTATTCATTGTATCAAGAAAGTCCCTGTTTTCTGGAATATGTTCAATATCTTCAGTGCATCTTTAGAAAGATCTGGTGTTTTCTTTAAAACTTTATCTGCATTACAGTTGCTGTTGTTAAATATTCATGTCTCTCGGAAAATTCCCCAGTAGAAAATATTGCTTCATCAGTGGTTCCAAGAAAAGGTGTGTGTGTGTGTGTGTGTGTGTGTGTGTGTGTGTGTGTGTGTGTGTCATTCACATCTATAGGGATGAAATGAACATTATCTCTGGGACCTAATCTCTGTCTGATGGGGGGGAGGAAAGGAAGGAGGGGGAGATAGAGAGAAAATATTTTGGAAAAGGACTGAAGCTAGAATAACAAAGAGAAAAATAACCTCAGACTAGCGTGACCCGTCAAAACCGCGGTCGACAAAAGCGCGGTCGACGAAAGCGCGTACCTGACGTCATCGGCAGCGCGATGAAAAAAATTAAAAATTGAAATAAAAATAAAATTAAAGCAAGCCGATTCACATAAAGATAAGGGTTAGGTTTAGGGTTAGGTTTAGGTTTAGGGTTAGGGTTAGGGTTAGGGTTAGGTTTAGGGTTAGGGTTAGGGTTAGGGTTAGGGTTAGGGTTAGGGTTAGGGTTAGGGTTAGGGTTAGGGTTAGGGTTACGTTAAGCGTTAGGGTTACGTTTAGCGTTAGGTTAAGGGTTAGCGTTAGGGTTAGGGTTAGCGTTAGGTTAAGGATTAGGTTTAGGGTTAGGTTTAGGGTTAGGGTTAGGTTAAGGGTTAGGTTTAGGGTTAGGTTTAGGGTTAGGTTAAGGGTTAGGTTTAGGGTTAGGTTTAGGGTTAGGTTTGGGGGGGTTAGGGTAAGGTTTTCGCTTTAATTTTAAATTTACCACTCACAGCACGATGTTTTCGTCGCGCTGTGATGACATCACGTACGCGCTTTCGTCGAGCGCGCTTTTGTCTACCGCAGTTTTGTGGTGGAACGATTAGCCCTTGAAACATTTTGTGTAGTTTACATCAAACAACTCTTATTATCTTTTTATTTAGCCAGACAAGAATTCTCTAGTCTTGTGACATAGGAAAGACTGTAGCAAAAATCTTCGTAATTATGAATGAACAAACATCTCAGTAAAAATTAGTAAACTGAACAGCAGATGAGAAGTATAGGTTAGGGAAATGAAAGGCAATCAAGCAATTATAAAAGAATACACAAATAATACTTTTATTACCCAATGAAGCAACTTTATCACATACATTTATTGCAAATCCCACAAAGCAATGTCGGACTCAGCATTCTCTCTCTCTCTCTCTCTCTCTCTCTCTCTCTCTCTCACACACACACACACACACACACACAAGATTACTGTAGGAATGCAGTAAAAATGGAAGGGAGGAAGGATGGAAGGTTGGATGGATGGATCGATGGATGGGAGGGAGGGAGGGAGGGAGGGAGGAAGGAAGGAAGGAAGGAAGGAAGGAAGGAAGGAAGGAAGGAAGGAAGGAAGGAAGGAAGGGCAATTCAGAGAATATCAGTGGCACAAATTGCAAATCGATGCTTCATGGAGGTGAATTTTTTTATCAGGATTACAGGAACATGAGAAAGTTTAAACTCTCCTTTCTTTATGGCATTTCAATTTTGTTTTAAAACCTCTAGCAAATTGCATGTATCGTATTTAACATACACTTATTGGGGCTCCAGAGGTCACCCTTATGAATAAATATGGAATAATTAAAGAAGAGTATTCTAATAGAGTTAATAGCGAGTGATAACGAAGATTATGACAGTGGAGTTTTACTGTGGCTTCCTTATTGGAGATTGCTGCAAAATGTCTGCAGAAGTTGGAATCGAGTGGTGAATGTATATAAAAGAAGACCCACAAATTGCTTGCTTTTTATATTAGATTACCTTTAAAAGATTAATGTAAATCCATCCATGGGGGCAAAAAAATCAAGACGGCAGCAGCATCACCGCATTACCAAAGCTGTTCTTTTGTGCATATACAGAGATGGGGTTTCTATGTTAATCATGTGTTAATCATTTTGATTTTCTTTAGCTTTCCCACGGTCAACCTTGGGTTAATGGGTCTTTTTAATACAGAATTAGAAGTGCTTAACAAAAATTTGGCTACCAATTTCTAAAAGAACAGACACTGGAGGACTTATCTGTGTTTTAATAGTAAATTAAATGTAATCTTTTAAGGAATGTTTAAGATCTATACCTGTACAATGAAATCTGAGCTGTAATCTTGTTCTACCATTGCTGAACAGGTTATATTATTGCTAATGCTATTATTAATACTATCAGTAATAATCTGGCAAGCACACCACCCCAAAATTACAAGGAAAGAATAACTTTTCAGTCAGTGGTGGGTTTCAAAAATTGTTCGAACCTACTCTGTGGGTGTGGCCTCCTTTGTGGGAGTGGCTTACTGCCCATGTGACCGGATGGGAGTGGCTTGCCGCCCATGTGACCGGATATGAAGATGCCGACGACACTTGTCAGAACCACCTTAAATTACCTCACACACAGCACTGGCATGCAAAAGAATAGGATGTAAACTTGTTTTTTAAAAGGCATCTTTGGTTTGCGTTAAAACAACTTCAACACACACAATGTTCTGATTGCACCACAAAAACAGTAGTCATCCTTACCTTTCACAGAGGCACTGAGTTTTATAAATATGAGCATGATAGTGTAGAATAATCATATCCAAGGACCAGTGGTGGGTTTCAAAAGAGTTTGGAGCCTCTTCTGTAGGTGTGGCCTGCTTTCCGGGTCCACTGGTGGAACCTCTTCTAACCGGTCTGGTAGATTTGACGAACCGGTTCTACCGAATAGGTGCGAACTGGTAGGAACCCACCTCTGTTTTCAGGGATGAATAAAGCCAGGTAAAATTTAATATTACAATGTAAAAGGCAATGTTACGTGTTGGATATAATATAAAATTATTCTTTTTTGAAAGTAGCAATTACATTTTATGTGGATAAACATTTCGGACTGTTTCACAGTTCATAAAATAGTTTTGACGACGTAGCTGCCGCCACTTCAAGAACTCCATTTTTGTAAAACTTGGAGGAAGTGGGCATATACGTAACTCTTTGATCCAAATCCCAAAATAGGGAAACATCGATTAATGTTTTGTGTTACAGCATGCAAGCGTTGTTTTTTCTTTTTCTTTTATCCTTTTGCTGCTTCTCTGTTTGACCTCCTTAACTACATGAGCCAATTGAGAGAATCCCATAACTCCTTCTACCTCCCTATCTATGTGCTCAGAATCACAGACAGTTTTCCTTTGACAAATGATGGACGGTTGTATGTGGATGGGAGTTTCTGCATGCAAAGTGAGTGCTAAATCAGTGAACTGTGGCCATTCGCACAGTCTTTCTGTGGCTCCTTAAAAATATATGCATCTTAGTTTACACTGGGAATTGATGGTGATTGATATGACAATCACTGGAATATTTCACTGGTTTTAAAGGCCCTGTGATTCTCCCAGAAAGTAGGAGGTATACATTTCTACTTGAGATAGAAAATATTATTTTACATTATGCCATGCACTATGCGTAATAATATTAAGGCAGGACCTCAAATTACAGCTTATGATATTATTAAATTCTGCAGTTCTTTAGTTCGGCTGTTCAAATCTCACCGGCTCAGGGTTGACTCAGCCTTCCATCCTTCCGAGGTGGATAAAATGAGGACCCGGATTATTGTTGGTGGCAATATGCTGACTCTGTAAACCGCTTAGAGAGGGCTGAAAGCCCTATGAAGCGGTATATAAGTCTAACTGCTATTGCTAAATATAACTTTTTGATATCATTTAATATTACTAAGTACCAAGGCTTTATTTTAGAACCTTCATTTAAAAGCCTGATTACAAAAGCACCATTTTCATACTGTTGAAAAATGTCACATATTACTTCATGTTTTCTATTTATGACTGGGCTGTGGGGGAGGGGGTTGATGTGTGTGGGATTGTGTGCCTGTCTGTCTGTATGTGGTTCGTGTGCGTGGGTGGGTGGGTGGCAGTGGTGGGATTCAGCCAGTTCACACCTATTCGGGAGAAACGTTTGTTAACTTTCTAAGCAGTTCGGAGAACTGGTTGTTGGAAGAAATCTCATTTTGTTTTTCCCACTTTACAGGGCTAATCCTGTAAGGAAGGCAGGAAGGAAACATTCTGGTGTTGTTTCTAGCCTAATCTTTATTGCCCTGATTACAGAAATTGCCTCTCCAGTTAACCCTTATTACATTATAACAACTAAGGTGAAGCACCCATTGATGTGAGTGATGTTGAGTTGGCCACGCCCACCCAGTCACATGACCACCAAGCCACGCCTACCCAGCTGGCCTTTAGGGCAGAGAACAGGTTGTTAAATTATTTGAATCCCACCACTGGTTGTCTGGGTGAAAGAGAGATGGGAAAAAGAGAAGGAGAGAGGGGTTGAGAAAGAATACTGTAATTTTTTGAAATTCCTTGAGGTAAATATTAGGTTTTCATATAAGATCAAACAGAGTCATTTAATTTTATCTAACCTTGACTGAGCTTCCAAAATATATATTTGAAATTATTATATATATTTGAGACTTGGTTGTTTCCATTTAACAGCATTCTGGGGTGTTGATATATTTGTACTTTTGTTCCAAGTACATTTGAATCAGAGGTGGGTTCCTACCAGTTCGCACCTATTTGGTAGAACCGGTTCGTCAAATCTACCAAACCGGTTAGAAGAGGTTCCACCAGTGGACCCAGAAAGCAGGCCACACCTACAGAAGAAGTTCCAAAAAATTTTAAAACCCACCCACCACTGGTCCTTGGATATGATTATTCTACACCATCATGCTCATATTTATAAAACTCAGTGCCTCTGTGAAAGGTAAGGATGACTACTGCGTTGGTGGTGCAATCAGAACATTGCATGGGTTGTTTTAACGCAAACCAAAGATGTCTTTTAAAAAACAAGTTTACATCATATTCTTATGCATGCCAGTGCTGTGTGTGAGGTAATTAAGGTGGTTCTGACAAGTGTCGTCGGCATCTTCATATCCAGTCACATGGGCGGCAAGCCACTCCCACCCGGTCACATGGGCAACAAGCCACTCCCACAAAGGAGGCCACACCCACAGAGTAGGTTCGAACAATTTTTGAAACCCACCACTGATTTGAATGTACACTGCAGAAGTGCACTAACTTTATTAGGGAGTTGGCTTTATTTCTATGACAGCAATCATAATAGCTATGAGTCTATGAGGTCTAGTTAGGCGGCCACAATGGTGAAATTGAAGTTCTGCCTGTTTTTTATGGATGTTGTAGCCTCTTGACTTTTTGACAATACTTTGCAGACACCCCTGCTTAGCATAATTCTTACACTCAGTGTGTCGCTCCTAGCCTAGCTAAAAAAGCTTTGGCTTTAGCGATTGGTGTTTTTATGCAGCCTTGTGTTTTTTTCATAAGCTAGTTTCCTTGTCTTCATTCATACATCTTTACTCAAAAAAGCACACATTTTCCTTGAGAAGGCAAAAGAGGAGGCACAATGACTTCAATATCACTAGATTTCATCAAAGCCAAGAAACGGTTAGCGATTGCAAATTGACTGTGCTGCAAATCTTTTGATTTGATTCTTTGTCCCGAAGAGAGCGAGGGAGCTTTACTTAGCACATGGCGTGCATTTGACAAAGTATGTGAATACCCAGGGAATTAAAGTGAAAAAGAATGGCCATAATAACATAGCAATAGTCTCCCTTGAAATCATATTAAATGATCTAGAGTGCTGTGCTTTTCTTCGCGGCTTCAATTTTTTCCCCCCATAAGATTTGCTGTACTGCCTACACCCACAACTATCGATTGTTATACAAAATCACTAATGATCATGGGCCGGGGCTGGTTACATATCCACTGCTTTTGTTGTTGTAATTGTCAAAACATGCTCATCAGGAAACAAGCAGCGCAGCCTGAAAAGCTTTTCAAATCCTATGCAGTTCCAATGGTTTCTGTCTCCTCTCTCTCCATGGAGAAAGCTGAGAACAAAATGCCAGGGTGTCAACCCAACCGGAGCACTGGTTAGTCATTTGCAAATTCAATGACAGATGCGGATCAAGGAACAATCCTCATCTAGGAAAGGTTGAAGCTTAAACTTTGAGTGTTCCTGTCTATCTGAATGTATAGATACTCCCACACACATCAGAGGTGGGTTCCTACCAGTTCGCACCTATTCGGTAGAACCGGTTCGTCAAATCTACCGAACCGGTTAGAAGAGGTTCCTCCAGTGGACCCGGAAAGCAGGCCACACCTACAGAAGAGGTTCCAAAAATTTTTGAAACCCACCACTGGTCCTTGGATATGATTATTCTACACTATCATGCTCATATTTATAAAACTCAGTGCCTCTGTGAAAGGTAAGGATGACTACTGCATTTGTGGTGCAATCGGAACATTGCGTGTGTTGAAGTTGTTTTAACGCAAACCAAAGATGCCTTTTCAAAAACAAGTTTACATCATATTCTTATGCATGCCAGTGCTGTGTGTGAGGTAATTTAAGGTGGTTCTGATAAGTGTCGTCGGCATCTTCATATCCGGTCACATGGGTGGCAAGCCACTCCCATCTGGTCACATGGGCAGCAAGCCACTCCCACAAAGGAGGCCACACCCACAGAGTAGGTTCGAACAATTTTTGAAACCCACCACTGCAGGTGTCACATCAAATGTAAACAGGATCTCTTGGGAAAACACAATTGATGTGAATCCTAACCCAGAGGCAGGTCATCAGATATTGTTTCAAGAATGGCCTAAAGTTCATTGATTAATCTTAGTCAGCAAGTATTTTTTTTGGCGTAGGACCCACAATTTAAATTGGGCGAGAGCTGAGGGCCCATTAATGTTAGCCTATTGACTGCTCTCTGACACAGAGATCACGGACCAAACATCTTTTGTTGGAACCCTGAAGATGAAACTCTTTGCATGTGTCCCTTTCTCCTCAACATAAAAGGAATTCTCTCAGAGCTGTTACGAAAGGGCGTAAATTAAGAAGCACTTCTCCAAAGGAACATAATAGAGAAATAAACAGCTCACCGCTATAAAAAGGCAAAGGGGATGCCCTTGAGATAGAAGGCTCTGTGGTGGCTGAAAACCTAGTTCAAAACCTGGATGCAAAATTGCACTTATGCAGATGGGAATCCTTTCTTACTAAAAGTCTCATCACTGATCAAATTAATATGTGTGAAAACCTGGAACAGCCTCAATCTTCTCACAAAGACACAAAATGTCTTCTTGGCCGCTCTGGATAAGACTGCATCTTTCGTACAGAGCCAACAAAGGGCACTAGAGTTAGGATGGGGGAGAGGATCTTACATTCCTGATTTTTCTGGAAAAAAAATAGAATTATTTTTAATTATTTATCTCCTAGACTTAAAACATACACGGGCAGCCCTAAGTAACTGAGCCTCAAGAGAGTATTGCAAAGTTGGTCAATTGAGTATAATATAATACAATACTTAATAATATGCCTATGGTAAGTTTTCAGAAGGGGATGGGAATTTTGTCAAGTGCATCATTAGCAATCTGTTGTGGCCCAGCAGGAGCCGTTGAACCTGCCACCAGACTCCAACAGCGAGGGGCCCGATGAGTTGGCTCTGGAGGATGTGGAGGACCCTGGACAGGGTTCCGACTCTGAGCAGGGCACAGAGAGACTGGTTGGCCACCAGGAGACGCCTGAGCCTTGGACCAGTGGGGAGGAGACAAGGGAGAATGAGCCGGAAGTCAGCAGTGAATTATTCCTGGATGCATGGCACTGAAGAGCTAATAGGAGTCAGGAAAGTTGTGCAGTTACAGGAGATAATTGCACTCAGCTGGTGGTCATTAGGCTCCTCTCCAGACTCTAAAAGGAATGCTTGTGCACACGCCCCTCTTGCAGAAGTCAACACGGGAACGAATGTTGGAGAACATTTTTGTAAGTTTGGCAGGCTGGATTGATGCCAAGGCTTGTCTGTGCCGGATTGCTGCCAAGGCTTGTCTGTGCCGGTTTGCTGCCAAGGACCTTTTTGTCTGTTAATTAAATGCCATAACTTATCTTTGGCTCGGAGTGTGTGTTGGTGTGGAACGAGGGGGGTCAGAACACAAGCCCAGGCTAAAAAGAGAGGAGATGCAAAATTAGCCACCACACCCAGGAAAGAAACTTGATGTGAAGAGGTCAGGGAAGAGCTAAGGTAAGAGGCCTTCAACAAATCTCTGCTTTGGTCTCGCCTGATGTCACCAGATCACGCAGGAGTCATCCAGATGTTGTGATGACTCTGGTTGCAATGCATTTGCTGAGGCTGAGCCCCTCTTGCTAGTTCAATTGTTCTTATAAAAAATGATCTTCAATGACGATGAGCAATGACTAATCATGGTGATCTTCGCTTGCATTTGAAATTGCTTTTTTTTTCTTTTTTCAGAAAAGTGATTTTTTTTCTTCCACAAAGGGTTCCAGTTATATCATCTGTTGATATAATAGCACAAATTGACAGTTATAACAATTGTTCGCTTCCTTAATTCCCATATTAGCGGTTCAGCCAAATAACAGTTGTCACAGCTGTTAATCACAGCTGTAAATGTTCCATGTCACAGTTATTGTAATAATCAGTCAAGGTGAGATATTGACTTCATTTTTTTCTCTCTGCATTGTATAGGATGCAGAGAATTATAATTCATCTAGTGCAGGGGTGGGTTCCAACTGGTATGGACCGGTACGGCCATACCAGATGGTGAAATTTAGCATGCCTTCCTGTACCCGTTGGCAGAGGTGGGTTCCTACCAGTTCGCACCAGTTCGGTAGAACCGGTTCGTCAAATCTACCGAACCGGTTAGAAGAGGTTCCACCAGTGGACCCGGAAAGCAGGCCACACCTACAGAAGAGGTCCCAAACATTTTTTGAAACCCACCACTCTCTCTCTCTCTCTCTCTCTCTCTCTCTCTCTCTCTCACACACACACACACACACACACACACACACACACACACACAGACTCACACAGAGAGAGAAAGAGAAAGGAAGAAAGGAAGGAAGAAATAAAAAAAGAAAAAAGAAAAAGTGAGAGAGAGATGAAAAGAAAAAAAGGAAAAGAGACAGAGAGACAAAAGGAAGGAAGGAAGGAAAGAGAGAGAGAGAGAGAGAGAGAGAAAGAAAGAAAACACATGGCTAGCAAGCCACTCCCACCAGGTCACATGGCCGGCAAGCCACTCCCACAAAGGAGGCCACACCCACAGAGTAGGTTCGAAAATTTTTTGAAACCCACCACTGCCCGTTGGTCAGGAGGCCTGTACCGGAAAGCTCCCTCCCCTCGTTCGCTCTTTCACTCGCCCCGCCCATCAGCACCTTGCTGCTGAAAAGTTCTCAGAAGAAAAACCAGAAGAAGAAAGAACTGGTGAGTGGCTGGGGTGTGGGAGAGGATGTTGGGGAAGAGGGAAGAGGCAGAGGGGCTGCTGGAAGAGTGTGTGTGTGCGCACAGGCTGTGGGTTTTTAAAACATTTGAGTGAATCCAGGAAGAGGGAAGAGGCAGAGGGGCTGGAAGATACTATAGGAACATACTGTCAGCATTCCAAGTATCATGCAGAATTAAATCAGAGTCCAAAGCAAAACGATCCTTAAAGTTCTGAAACAGCATGGGGTCCACAAGTGAACCCCCCAATACTTAATCAGGCTAAATATTCTAATTCTAATTCTAATGCTTAGATTTGGAACTCTGTGTATGCCCTTTTGCCTAAAGAAAGATAGTTCCTTATTTTCTTGCATCTCTAAAAAGGGGAACTTAGAATGTGTGCTTTTGTTGGCAATTAGGAAATCTGGGTGGACAGTTAACCACAGAACATTAATCATAGGCGCACGCGACATAGTGACAGTTTAGGACAACCAAAGTTCAACTTGTAAACAAGCGATATTTTAGCCATATGCTAGCAATACTTTAGCAATATCTTAGCAATCTTCCTTTCTGCTTCATGAGTAACCAAGATTCACTTCCCTATTATCTTCACCTCACTTCCCTATTATGTTTTGGGGATCTTATGAGAATCATGTATTTGTAACTTTCCTGAAATATTTGTAACCTTCCCGAAATGTCCTTTACTGACCTAAGTAAGAAGTTTATGACCTTAAACTTGTATACGCCTATTTGACGTCTGTATGATTTGTAATAATCAATTTGAAGGTATAAAAACTCTGCCAAAGGATACCTAAGGCAGTTCAGTTTGATGCGAATCAACTGAGCTCTTGAACGCGTTCAATAAAACCTCTCTTCTCTTGGAAGTTCATGGTGTTGGCTTCTATTCTTACGTAAGTAAAAGGGCAGATCTTAATTTTGCCATAACAGTTCCAATTTAATAAATCAGACATCTTGGCATTATGCTATGAAATCCCAACACTGGAAATTACATCAGAATCCCACCTAGTTAAAAGTTCATGATCTTGTCCCCACACCCACAATCCATCACATGGTCCAATCTTCTTTTTCCACGCCGGCATCCACACCCAGCTGCTTCTGGTCAGGTACAAAGGCGCGGAGACAAAAGATGACCTTGAGCTTCTAGAAAGGAATTTTTTTATTTTGAAAACAACACATTCTACCCCTTGCTATTTCCAGCCCCCCCTTAATGAGAGTGTGGCAGGCCCAAGATTCTTAAAGGAACCGTTGCAGGTCTGACACACACACACTTCCAGCCCCTCTGCCTCTTCCCTCTTCCTGGATTCAGTCAGACATTTTTAAAACTCACAGCCTGTTCACACGCACACACTCTTCCCCTCTTTTTAAAATGTCTGAGTGAATCCAGGAAGAGGGAAGAGGCAGAGGGGCTGGAAGTGTGTGCGTGTGTGCACTCCCACCCAGTCACATGGCTGCCAAGCTATTCCCACCCAGTCACATAACTGCCAAGCCACTCGACTCAGTCACATGATCACCAAGCCACTTCACATGACTGTTAAATTCGTTATTAATTGAAGAGGCGTGAGGCAGCTGAGGTAAGAAGAACAGCTATTTGTTCGCTAGAACGGCAACAACAAAATATGTACAGAGATTCAGCACCTCGCCCTGCTTGACAGCTATTTATACTAGAGCTGTCAAGCAGGGCGACCAATAGGAATGCTTAGACAGCCCACGCTCAACTAGCAGCACCTTAGCCAATCAGGCATGGCTGAGCTGTTGCCAGCTGTAAGTCGAGGACCTAGCAATGACCACCAAGCCACTCCCACAAAACAGGCCACACCTACAGAATAGGTTCTAAAAAAATTTGAAACCCACCACTGATCTAGTGGCAAGAAAGGAAACCCATGTGGAATCTAGAAAATCGGTTGTAAAACTATAAGTGGCGCACAAATGCCCTGCTGCATATCGAAAAACCCACATTCTTCTTTTTTTCTTTTCTTTTTTTTTACAATCCTATAATCCCTTTTATTGAGAGAGTTGAGGCGATTAAATGAAGCTGAACATTTACTGGCCAAATGCCATCCCTAATGCCTGCACGGAGTTCACAGCAAATATTTTCTTGTTGTGCCCTATTAGAAAAAATATCTGTCACTACTTAGGATTAAACTCTCAACCTTCCAAGTGTGAGACGAGCATCTTTATCTCTTAGGCCACCACACATTTTTTTGTGAAAAAAAAAAAAGAAATATGAATAAACCCATGAATCATCCTTCAAAATCCCATTGTGTGACTCTCTTAACTTTAAAAACCTGGCATATTTGATGTCATTTACACTGTCACAATGGCACTAAAGCCATAAAAGAACAAAAGAACTTAATGACAATTATGAAGGCTCCCCCCCCCTTCAGACAATATGGTTTGCCAGCTATTCAGTCCCCCCCCCTTTCCCTGTAGTTGAAGAATGACATTATTATATATCATAGTTACTAAGATTTGGCTGTAGATCAAACTTAAAATGCTTAAAAGCCCAGATTACATGATTTTAATGGTTCACTGACAAATGCGCGCACGACAAAACCGCGCCGACAAAACCACGCCGACAAAACCGTGATGTCGAAATCGCGCCGACATAGGCGCGCTGACAAAAGAGCACTGACAGAAGCATGCCATCAACAAACAACGCAAAAACAACGTAAGAACCCTAAACTTAACCCTAACCCTAACCCTAACCCTAACCCTTATCCTTACCCTAACCTTTACCTTAACCCTAATCGCACTTCTGTCGGTGCTCTTTTGTGGGCGCGCCTTTGTGGGCACGCCTTTGTGGGCGAGCCTTTGTGAGCGTGCTGTCAACGTCGCGGTTTTATCACTGCAGTTTTGTCGGCACACTGTTGTCGGGCGCGCATTTGTCGGGTCACGGATTTTAACACACTGAGCAATTCAGCAGTTGCATTTGTATAGACTCTTCACTGCATCTCATCATTCCCATTGAAGAAGGAAGGAGGGTGAGTGTGCTTTCCCAATAAAACACAGAAGGGAAGCGCCACATTTAGCTCATGGGTAGAACGCATTCTGTATTTTCTAGCTGCTCGTATATTTTTTTTCCTGTAAGAAAATCAAAAGGAAGCAAAGAAAGTAAGAACATGTAGAATTTAGCAAACAAAACTTTTCTGATTCACATACTGTACAAGCCTTTAAGTCCCATTGACAATATTCATATACAATTTCAGACCAATCCTTATCTTTCCTTCTCTTGCTAAAAGCAATAAATAAAAAAAATAGATGCAAAATATTATTTTGTCCAGGGACTATTGAATCATTTTTCCGTTCCCAATGCACATTCATGTAAGATTTGCAATTGTGTACTGCAGTGATGTGCAGTGAAGTTTATTGCTGGTGAGGCAAGCAAGCTGGTGAGGAGCTGCTTTCAAGCCATTGGAAAATATATCCAATCCAACTTCTGTGTTTGTGTTTGTTTGAAATTGAGTGAGTGAGAGAGGGATCCAACTTCTCATTGTGCGTGTGTCTGTTTGAGAGAGGAGGGAGGGAGGGAGAGAGGGAGGAAGGAGGGAGGGAGGGAGAAGAAAAAGAATGAAGGAAAACTTTTCCGCAAAGGAGAAAAACAAATGCTGTCGCTTTAAATCGGAACTGAGCATACCTGGCTGTGGAATTCTGGGAGTTGAAGTCCACAAGTCTAAAAAAAATTGAAACCCCTGTGTCAGTGCCTCACCAGCCATAAACCTCACCGCACGTCGCTGCTCTGATATTAGCCCAAGAAATCCTTAAGACTCTAAGACAATTATCATTCTGCAGCTCGGCTACAATTTGGCTTGTGGGGAAAAAAACACATTTAGAAATTAAGAACAGTGCAATCAATTGTTTTCTTAGCCCATATTAATGTGATGTGGCTCTTCTAAATATGATGGGAATCTTGTTAATTGTGTTAATACATAATAATTTGCTAAATTTATTTGCTGCCTGACTCCCAGCAGCTTTGCTTGTTTAAATAAATACATTCTGTTGATTGTGACTATATTGACACAATTTTATTTTGTTCAGATATCTTTTTTTTCTTAAACGTGGATAATTCCCCCTAAACATCTTTACTAAACCATATGGTCTTCACTTCACTATGAATATATTGCTATGCCATTTTCATTATGTACCATGTTTTTTTAAAAACCAACATGTAAATCTCCAAGGTATTTTGTAGAAGAAATGATTACCATTACTAGAAGAAGGCGGCACCATGTAAAATAGTATTATTGACAGAGAACATCTGGTTACATAAGCTTATTCTCTGTGGAGACCTCCTCTTCTAAAATTAACATAATTAAAATATATTAAGCTGCAAGCTGTGATCCCCCATAACAGCATTTTGTATACGCCAAAATATATGCAGGATTTCCACAAAAAAAACACCCAATTTAATATAGATATATTAAGTAAGTATAGCTATTTGCCAAAGCCATCCTAAATCTCTCTAGCCCAAGGGTGTAAACTCATGTCGTCATGGCGGTGTCCATGGTAGTGGATCTGAGTACTTGAGAGACCGCCTCCTGCCGATTACCTCCCTTCGACCTATTAGTTCGCACAGATTAGGCCTCCTCCGAGTTCCATCCGCCAGTCAGTGCCGACTGGCGACTACGCGGAGGAGAGCCTTCTCAGTAGCAGCTCCGACCCTTTGGAACGATCTCCCCGTGGAGATTCGCACCCTCACCACTGTCCAGACCTTCCGCACAGCCCTTAAGATCTGGCTATCCCATCAGGCCTGGGGATAAGATTTTAATTCGCCCCCACCCGAATGTTTTATTTAATTTTAATTTTAATTTAATTTTATTAATATTTGTAGGCCGCCCTTTTCCCTGAGGGGACTCAGGGCGGCTCACATAAAATCGGGGAAGGGGAAAGGGGAAGGTTGAATGAAAGTTGTGTTTTATTGCTTTATTTTTTTCTTATTCACGTATTGTCTTATGTTTTGTCTTGCACTCCCCCTCCCATGAATTGCAAGGCGCCCTGAGTCCCCTCAGGGAAAAGGGCGGCCTATAAATCACAAATAAAAAAAAATCTAAAATAATGTATTGGGATTTTTTTACCCTTCACTAAACAGGGAGTGGGTGTGGCCAGAGCATGACACATCTGGCCCGTGGGCTGGGAGTTCGACAGCCCTGATCTAGCCTCATTCGTCTAAAGCTTTAAGAGGCAAAGCTGAAAAACACTTTCTTTTTCTTTTATTGAAAATTTTAAAAAGGCATTTACAAATATTTACCTCCCCTCCCACACCCTCCCCATTCGAGCCCAACCCCCCACCTCCCCCCCCCCCGACTTCCCAGAACCAATACAGGGTATAAATCTTTAACAAAGATGTTCTAAAATAAACTTAAAGAAAGTTAGTATCATCTTTCATTTGAGCTTTAAGTCCTCTTTTGTTAGGCTAACTTGAAACAGATTATATCATTCCTTGTTTCTTCAGTCATAAACTATCTGGAAATTCTTAGTCCCGTATTTATTTTGAATATAGTCAATCCAACTTCTCCACTCCAGTTTATATTTCTCATTTGAGTGGTCCTTGAGATATACTGATATTTTAGCCATCTCTGCAAAGTTTGTTACTTTTAATGTCCATTCTTGAATAGTAGGCAAATCTTCCTTCTTTCAGTATTGCGCCACCAATAGTCTTGCTGCCGTTATTAAATACAAAATCAAGTTAGTCTCTATAACAGTACAATCAGTAGTTATACCTAACAGGAATAACTGAGGGGTAAACTTTATCCTTTTTTAAAGAACATTTTGCATAATCCACCATATTTTTATCCAAAATGCTTTAACCTTTTTACAAGTGCAACACTTTCTATACTAAGAAATATGACATCCGATTCAGATATATAGCAATAGCAATGGCAGTTAGACTTATATACCGCTTCCTAGGGCTTTCAGCCCTCTCTAAGTGGTTTACAGAGTCAGCATATCGCCCCCACAGTCTGTGTCCTCATTTCACCCACCTCGGAAGGATGGAAGGCTGAGTCAACCTTTGAGCCGGTGAGATTTGAACCGCCAAACTGCAGTTAGCAGTCAGCTGAAGTGGCCTGCAGTACTGCACTCTAACCACTGCGCCACCTCGGCTCTTAATTACTATTACTAGTATTATACAAGTGCTTTTAAGGACAGGGAGTGGGATGGGAACTGTTTTCTACAACATCTTTTCCTTCTGAATTTTCCCTCCACTGCTTTAATCACTACTGGATTTTCAGAGCAGTGGAAGAAAATTCCTTCCTACCCCTTCTCTCACGCAAAGCATACTTTCCTCAGGAGAAGGAGCTCCTTGAACCTTGTTAAATGTATGCCATCATACAACGTAGCATTTACCCCTAAACTATTACACTAATACTAATAATACCACCTAATAATTATGCTCTTGAAGACCTAACTCAACTTGCAAAATGTCTGTCTTTTGAACTGCTTCCTAGTCATTTGCTCCGGCAAACTCTACTTGACTTACAAATTTTCATTTACTTTTGATATCGGAAATACAGATTTTATGACTCAATTTTAGAACGCCCTCACAGCAATCAAATCATTGGTTTGTCAGCCATCTGGCAGAAGCTCAACAATTCATATAATCACGTGGTTTTTAGAGAAAGGATTTTAGAATTATGGAGAGCATTAAAGGCAGAAATGGGGTTTTTTTGTCTTTTCCTCCAGCATTTAAACCCTGGCCTTATAAAGCTGTTTTGTATGAAGAAAAAAACCATCTCTAGGATAGGGATGACCTTTGGCCAATGCTCTGCATTTTTAAAGAGTGAAACTTTTAGAAGCAATCTTGACAAGACATTTCAAACTGCTCGTGGGGAGAGGTTAATTTGATATACTGTGTTTGCTTTAGATGGAGTCTGCCTTTCCTTTTTATAAAAGTGAAGTGGACACCTGTTCATATTTTTTGTACCGAAAACCAGGATTACTAGCTTAGGGTGAAAATGCTTTGTGTAAAAAAATGATTTAACAATTAGAGGCATTGCTTTAATTAAAGCATCAAAACTATAGTTAGAACTGCCCATTTAAGGATATAAAGAAAATCATTTGCTAGAGGGTGAAATATTAACATTGTCCCTGATGGATTTCCAGGATTTCCACTTATAATTATTACCTCTTACGAATCAGCTGACAATAAAAGAATTGGGTCTGACAAATGTTTTCAACCTCAGCAACTTTAAGGTGTGCAAACTTTAACTCCTAGAATTCCCTAATCAGGATTTGCAGTGACACAGTGAAAGTATTAAAGTAACAAAAAAGGTGACTTTAAAAGGCCTTCCCTCTGGAATGAGCTGCCCCCGGAGCTTCGTATAATCCCCAACCTCCGGTCCTTCCGACGCACCCTAAAAAGTTGGCTTTTCCAGCAAGCCAGCCTGGCCTGAACAAAATAAAACAAATTATTGATCACTGTTAATTTTAATTCAAATTCTTTTTTTTAAAAATGTCATTGTCAATTTTAATTGGGTTTGGGATATCCTATTTTTTTTAACTTTTGTATTATGTGTTTCTTTTAATGTTGTACGCCGCCCTGAGTCCTTGGGAGAAGGGCGGCATATAAATCTAATAAACCTAAACCTAAACCTAAACCTAATTAGGCAGAGCTTAATTGTAAACTTAGAGCAAAACCCACTCCTTGCTAGCCGTGATGATGTTACCTACTTTGGGTAATTAAATGTCTGCAAGAAAATAATTAAGTTCAGAGACCACCAAGGACTCTCATTTCAGCCCTGAGCTGCAAATATTCTCCTTTATTGATTAAAGAGTGTCTTCCAGTAATCGATCCATTGCTTAACAGAAAGCATATAAAGTATTTGGACTGAAATTGCAACGTATGATGGGCTATTCTAGCCAACTAACAAACCACTACAGATATTTTTTCTGTCATTTTCAGGTAAAGGATACGTTTTATATTTGAGACAGGGTGGTAGATTATCCTGATGTTTGCTAAAATTTAAATGCAGCAAGGTATTTCAGTGAATGACCAAAGTAAATATTTATTTCCATTATTTATTCCCATAAAGTAAAGGCATGCAAAACAGTCATTTTTTATATTGATCCAAGAACTCAAGCACCATCAGATATTTTCCAATAAATAGCCATTGTTTTCATCTGTTATAATTTATCAGAAATTTGTTTTTAAAATGTACATTTATTCCAAAAATTCTGTGCTAACAGAATAAATAAACAAAGAAACAAACAAATAAATAAATACATTTAACATCTTCCACATCAGTTTTTCATATTATTTCCCATAGTGTAATGACTATACCTTGAGTGTGATTCAAGATGATGGTTGTTACCTATAAAGACCTACATGGCATAGGATCTGGTTACTTGAGGATTCACTTCTTTCACCCTGCAGGATTGTTGAGTTCTGGTTCCTTCAACTAAAGGAGATATGCCTTCTCTATATCAATACAACACAACACAATAGCAGAGTTGGAAGGGACCTTGGAGGTCTTCTAGTCCAATCCCCTGCCTAGGCAGGAAGCCCTATATGTTTCAGACAAATGGCTATCCAACATCTTCTTAAAGACTTCCAGTGTTGGGGCATTCAAAACTTCTGGAGGCAAGTTGTTCCCCTGATTAATTGTTCTAACTGTCAGGAAATTTCTCCTCAGTTCTAGGTTGATTCTCTCCTTGATTAGTTTCCACCCATTGCTTCTTGTTCTACCCTCAGGTGCCTTGGAGAATAGTTTGACTCCCTCTTCTTTGTGGCAACCCCTGAGATATTGGAATACTGCTATCATGTCTCCCCTAGTCCTTCTTTTCATTAAACTAGACATACCCAATTCCTGCAACCGTTCTTCATATGTTTAGTCTCCAGTCCCCTAATCATCTTTGTTGCTCTTCTCTGCACTCTTTCTAGAGTCTCCACATCTTTTCAACATCGTGGCGACCAAAACTGAATGCAGTATTTCAAGTGTGGCCTTATCAAGGCATTATAAAGTGGTATTAACACTTCATGTGATCTTGATTCTATGCCTCTGTTTATGCAGCCCAGAACTGTGTTGGTTTTTTTGGCAGCTGCTATCAACAATTGTTCTCTGGGATGGAGTTGCTCCTGATATCTGAATGGTCCCTCACACTTCTCTTATTTAGAAAAACTCTGAAGACCTGAACATTGGTGAGTTAGAAAGAGACCCTTGCTTCATTATGCTTGCCATCTTTTATCTTTATATATTTTATGTTTTATCAATTTAATTTATCTGATTTTGTGAGCTGCCCAGAGTTGTTGAGAATCAGTTTAATATCAGCTTAATATATTATGGTTTGATGCACAATCGGATGGATGTTTCGACTGGATTTGGCATTTTTATTCACCCCTTGAGTCCAAAAGGACCTTGGATAGCAGATGCTTTTTGATAGTATTAAAGGTATGGTCACAGGATGTAAATTGTTCCAAGTAAAGTTGCCTTTTGCAGTTGACCGGTGGTGATTTTGTCAGTGCTGATGGTGTTTAAGTGATGCTCCAGTTGTTTTGGGATTGGACACAAGGTGCCCATTACTATTGACACTATCTTTGCTTTCTTTAACTGTAGTTCTACGTCTACTTGTAGATCATTGTATTATTTTTTATGTTAGATACATCAAACGAAACACGGTGACCTCTGGCCCTAATCCCATTTCCCCAAATAACTATGGAAGGCATCGCATTTGTGTGATACTATAAAACTGTTTATAGCTAAACTAATTCCTCCTGCTTATGTGTGTTGTCTGAATGGGAATAACGGGGTTGGTGTACACTGCCCAGAGTCACTTCTGTGAGACAAGTGGCCTTATAAATTATCTCAATAAATAAAATTAAATCTGGACATGGCAGCACTGAGTAATTAAGTAGGGGAGCAATTTAACTTATAGGATATGACCTTAATATTGCCAATTTTAAAGGACTAAACAATGGAGGATCCAAAAGTAACTGTCAGGCCTGCAATTATATTCCTTTTAGAATTTTGGCCTGCCACACTTTCTCTTATTTCATTATGCTGTTTCATTAGTATAGTTGATGGGATGGGGGAATAGAAAGGAGTAGGATTGTGGAATGTATTGTTGTCATTCTTTTCTAGAAGACCAAGGTCATCTTTTGTCTCCGCACTTTTACACCTGACCGGAAGCAGCTGGGTGTGGATGCCAGCGTGGAAGAAGAAGATTGGACCATGTGATGGATTGTGGGTGTGGGGACAAGATCATGAACTTTTAACTGGGTGGAATTCTGATGTCATTTCCAGAATTGGGATTCCACAGCAATGTGCTAAGATGTCTGCTTTATTAAATTGGAACTTTAAGGATCGTTTTGCCTTGGACTCTGATTTAATTCTACATGATACTTGGAAGGCTGACAGTAACATATTTTCCCACTACTAGTTTGTGCTGGAAATTCCTTTCAGAAAAGAATGTCTACCCATTGTTTTAAACCTTCAAATCTCAGTGCCCTGCGTTTTCTAAAGAAAAAAACAACCTTTCTCTAAAATATATTGTCCCCTTTCTCTTAAGTGAGCAAGAATGGTATCACTGGATTTATCTTTCTCTTCAAATCTATTAATCAGGTTCCAAGGTTCCAAGCTAAATGGTGTGCCAGTGCTACATTAAGCATTTGTCTGATACAAAAAAAAATCTTTTGGAAAGAACACATTCACTTTGCAGGAATGGGTGCAGATAAAGCTTTTTAAAAAATAAATTTCACTGCTTGTAGAAACTAAGAAGTCAGACATAAAGTATAATTAAGACATAACAAAACCGAAAATAAGCATACAATAAACAACAACAAAAATAGAATAAATAGTGAAATAACAGTGAACACATACATACGTGCAGGTCACAAAATACATTTAACATAAAAATGTAGTTCAGCATTTCAAATGCTTAGATATCTTCCTTAACTGAATTTGTTTTACAATATGTCATAAAGGTGTAATGTTATTGGAGATCTATCGAAACTGCAAATGAATGCCAGTAGGTGGTTGTGTCTTTAAATATAAATGATTCTAGATAAAAACATGTTTAAATAATGGTAATTAAATGAGAATTGTGGCACAGGGATAATAAAATACACAATTTTTCTTTCTTGACTTAAAATGTACAACTCGATTTGAATGAAGCATATGTAAGGATGGTGGAAGAAATGCCCGGAATATATTTGTAACCAATCGATACGCTTTCAACAAGATGTAATGAAAGATGATCCTTTTTGTGTGTGTTTTTTGTTTAACTAAAACAATAAAAAATCCCCCCCCCAAAAAAAAATGTAGTTCAGGTTTTAAACAGAAAACAAACATTAACCAACTGAAGAATAGTAGACATTTTTTTTTTCTTTAAGTCTGTGTTAATTATAGGCAAAAGGGGACGTATTCTGTCAACTCATGATCTTAAACTAGATGGGTGGACCTCTCTTCCAACATATCTCCCCTCCGGCTTAGACACAGGATTGATTCTCTTTCCACGATCTCAGAATTAACAATGCCACTTCCAATTTGAGTTGATACTGTCAAAGATCTGACCAGCATAAAGCATGTTGATACACCATAATCAGTTTTCAAAAATAATATCTAGAGTCATTTTCTCATAGTAGAGGCTGCCATGTTTTCATTTTGACTGTCAGAAATGGGTATTTCTTGATCTATGAATATTTAGAAATCAAGACTGTTTTCCCCTGTATCTATTGTAGGTTAACACTGCAGCAGTATTATGTGGCAGTACCATTGCAGCAAGTAAATGTTATTTTTCACTGCATATTTTTAAAGAAAGAAACCTGTTTCTAGTGTACAAGGAGAATAGGAAATATAAATAGAAGCAGTTTGTGTCATCTGAAACACCTGGAAAGTTCAATGTTGCACAGCAGGCCAGCTGTTCTTTTCTAGGATAGCATACAATTTTTTCTGGAGAAGGACTGTCAGATTGTTTGCATTAATCTTGAAGCCCTGTTTGCTGAGATTTTAAATTTTCAGTACCCCATTGTGCAAAATTGTTTGGAATAGACGCATCAAAGGAGTCGGATATGTTTCAACATTTTGCTTCCCAGGCAGAATAGGAAGTGATGGGAGGAAGGGGGAAACCAGAAAAGGAAGCCATTTCAGCTACTCTTGTCGCCCTTTTAAAGCCAGGAAAGGGAAAATAGGCTGGGGAAGTTTCTCATTTCACTGCTTATACTTACAACATAGGGAGTTTGCTTTTGTCCTTCAAGGGCTAATAAAACATACCCAGCTTTGCAAATTGCAAATTGCATTCTGCTGACATACTAATTGAAGTATTACTGTGTTTCCCCCAAAATACGACTTACCCGTATTTTAAATAAGCTCTAATCTGATTTTTTTTTGGAGGGGGTGGTGGCAGTGGTGGGTTTCAAAAATTGTTTGAACCTACTCTGTGGGTGTGGCCTCCTTTGTGGGAGTGGCTTCCCACCCATGGGACTGGATGGGAGTGGCTTGCCGCCCATGTGACCGGATGGGAGTGGCTTGCCGCCCATGTGACCGGATATGAAGATGCCAACAACACTTGTCAGAACCACCTTAAATTACCTCACACACAGCACTGGCATGCATAAGAATATGATGTAAATTGTTTTTTAAAAGGCATCTTTGGTTTGCATTAAAACAACTTCAACACACGCAATGTTCTGATTGCACCACAAACGCAGTAGTCATCCTTACCTTTCACAGAGGCACTGAGTTTTATAAATATGAGCATGATAGTGTAGAATAATCATATCCAAGGACCAGTGGTGGGTTTCAAAAACTTTTGGAACCTCTTCTGTAGGTGTAGCCTGCTTTCCGGGTCCACTGGTGGAACCTCTTCTAACCGGTTCGGTAGATTTGACGAACTGGTTCTACCGAATAGGTGTGAACTGGTAGGAACCCACCTCTGAGATCACTGTATGTTATCATCTCTAAACCTTTTCACTGGTGATCCTTTCATTATGCAGTCATCTTCTGTGGATAGAGATTTGCTTCCCTCATTCAATGTGCCACTTTTCAATGATGAGGCCCGTGTTTTGAAAAAGAAATGCTTATATTGCTGTACTGCAGATGATACCTGTCCAAATAGTGCTGTTTGAATTTCACTTTCATTTGCATTATATTCTTGTTCTTAATTGGTTTTGCAATTATTTGTTGACCACTCTGAGAGGGCTGTGTACCTGTAAAACTTGATATATAGCTACCCAAAAGAACACCTCAAAGTTTAAAAAGATTTGGGGGTTGGACTGGGAAGTTCAGATTGTGCCCCAGACATGTTCCACATTTGATAACAGATTGGTTCTGACAATATTTCAAGGCGGTAATTCATATTCTGGAGCCAAAACCCATATTATTATGCTGAGCATGCTTTAACATTTTTCAAAAAATATATTCCAAATAAACAGAATCCAAACATTTTGAAATGAGAAAAAAATAATCCTTCCTAGTCTCACAACCATTCTAGGTCTGATTGCTAATCACAGTGAACAATCATATCACTCCACTTACATCCTCTTCATTAGGAATCTCATTTCCACTGTGTAAACACTGTCATGTGTAATAAGGAAAGCTGATTTTTAATATGGGCTATGAGGTAGGAAGATTCCCCATGCATGCACTTGCAATAGAATTTTATGAAAACCATTGTTTTCACACGTCAAACATTTACAATCCGAGGAAAATAGCACAAGCTTTTTACAGGACTGCTAAGGTAAAGGTAAGGGTTCCCCTGCACAAGCATGCTAGTTGTTTCTGGCTCTAGGGGGCGGTGCTCATCTCCATTTCTAAGCTGAAGAGCCAGTGCTGTCCTCCTAGAGTCGGGAATAACTAGCACATATGTGCGAAGGGAATCTTCACCTTTATGTTTGTTTATTTATTATATTTTTATCCCATCTTTATTACTTTATAAATAACTCAGCAAACATACATAATACTCCTCCGTTCTCCTGTTTTAACCACAACAACTCTGTGGTGTAAGTTGGGCTGAGAAAGAGTGATTGGCCCAAAGTCATGCTACAGGTTTTTCACACTTAAGGAGGAACTGGATAACTCATAGTCTCCTGCTTCCTAGCTCAAGACCTTAACCACTACACTAAACTGACTCTCTAGTAAAGCCACATGTAACTGATTAATTTCTCTACAACCATGAACATCAAGAGCATACAGGCAGATTTTAGAAGAATGGGTTGTTTTGATGGTAGTTTGATGGTTGGCAAGAGTAGCCATTTATGAATCATCCATACAGTTTGTTTGACAAAAACACAGTAGCTTTTCATTTCTTTTAGATGGAAGTCTAGGATATAGTACTTGTTGTGGCCCAGCAGGAGCCGTTGGAGCTGCAAACAGATTACCGCCAGCGAGGGGCCTTATGAGTTGGCTCTAGAAGAGGTGGAGGACCCTGGACAGGGTTCTGACTTTGAGCAGGGCACAGAGAGGCTGGTTGGCCACCAGGTGACGTCTCAGGCATGGACCGGTGGTGAGAGCCGAAGGGAGTGTGCTCCTGATGTCATGCCTTGGAGTAGTGATGAGGAGACAAGGGAGGTGGTCTTGGATGCCCTGCAACGCCGGGCAGATCGACGTAGAGAGCAGCTACGCAGTTACAAAAGATAATTGGACCCAGGTGATTGTAATTAGGATCATCTAAAGATTGTATTTAAAGAGAGACTCGGAGGAGCCTGGTTTTGTAGGATTCAATGTCATTTCTAACGCTGGAGAAGCTGTTATCTGTCGAAGTCTGAGTTGCTGCCAAGGTTCTTATCTGTTTGTTATGCTTGGCTTTCAGCCACCGAGGTTTTGGTTTCTTGCTAATAAAGTGCTGTGAGATTCCAGTTAAGTTTGTCTCGGCATTCGTTACTGGACAGAGGAGGGGCTCAGAACAGTACTTCCATACAAATATGAACCAAGGTCAGCCATATGTTGTTCATCCTGGAATTATCTCAATGAAGTGATACCAACACTGTGATCTTTCTCAAGTAGCAAATCCCCTTGTGGAGGCCTGGTTCAGTGGTGGGTTTCAAAAATTGTTTGAACCTACTCTGTGGGTGTGGCCTCCTTTGTGGGAGTGGCTTGCCACCCATGTGACCAGATGGGAGTGGCTTGCCGCCCATGTGACCGGATATGAAGATGCCGACGACACTTGTCAGAACCACCTTAAATTACCTCACACACAGCACTGGCATGCATAAGAATATGATGTAAACTTGTTTTTTAAAAGGCATCTTTGGTTTGCGTTAAAACAACTTCAACACACGCAATGTTCTGATTGCACCACAAATGCAGTAGTCATCCTTACCTTTCACAGAGGCACTGAGTTTTATAAATATGAGCATGATAGTGTAGAATAATCATATCCAAGGACCAGTGGTGGGTTTCAAAAATTTTTGGAACCTCTTCTGTAGGTGTGGCCTGCTTTCCGGGTCCACTGGTGGAACCTCTTCTAACCGGTTCGGTAGATTTGACGAACCGGTTCTACCGAATAGGTGCGAACTGGTAGGAACCCACCTCTGCTGCAGAGATAACCAGCAAACGTCAATCTCTGTTTGCTGATTATGCTGCGTAGCATGGTAACAAAAAAGATGTAGGAAAGAACCGAATTCTGCAAACAAGAATCCAACCATATATAACATTATCTGTGACATTTGTTTGAAATGCTGCTGCAGCTGCTTGATGGTGGTGGTGATTGCAAGCTGCAAACATCTCAATTTCTTTTTTAAAAAATTGCTTTAATAAACAGAAAGTAAGAAACATGGGGAAAAAAACCAGAACTGAATATATAAAAAAGAAAAGGATAAAGGATAAAGTTATAATTCCTCCCCCCGCCCCCGCGTTTTAAACACAACATTAATTGTAATCCTTTCCCAAGAATCTTATCAATTCTAAAGGGTGTTAAACCGACACAGGATTAAACCTTCCACCATTTAGTACTTCCAAAATAATGAAGTTGTTACTAGCCTTTTTTTAAAAAAAACATTATCTAAGTTATTCAAGAAACAGGAAAAAAATATTGTTGAGAATAAATGCAGTCATTTTTGTAAGAAAACAATTGTTTTAAAGTATTATCAAAATGGGATCAGCTAGCCAGATGCTAAGAGGTATTATGTGTATGTATATATGTATGTATGTATGTATGTATGTATGTATGTATGTATGTGTATATATATATATATATATATATATATATATATATATATATATATATATATATATATATATATATATATATATATATATATATATATATATATATATATATATAATATTATGGGAGGAAGCTAACTGCTTCCATCATCTGTCAATCGGCTCATCACAAGAGTCCATCACGACAGAAACCCAACATTTTTACTGTTGCCTTTGTTATATTTGTGGGGTGTTTTTTTGTTTTTTTTTGTGCTGATAAATAAATAAAGGGAGACTAGTATAGATCTATTTCAAGCTATTTAGCTCTCATCAGCTAGCCATACCCTTACTGGGATTATATATATATATTTATCAGCATAAATATAAAAAATGTAACAAAAAGGCAACAGTAAAAAGTATTGGGTTTCTGTCTGGATGGTCTCTTGTGACGAGCCGAAGGACAGAGAATGGAAGTACTGATCTTCCTCCCATATTTGGGCATACCGGGGGTTGTGACTTTAAATATATATATATATATAAGTCCCCCTTTATTTATTTATCAGCATAAATATAACATATATATATATATATATATATATATATATATATATATATATATATATATATGTATGTATGTATGTATGTATGTATGTATGTATGTATGTATGTATGTATGTATGTATGTATGTATGTATGTATACATATACATATACATATACATATACATATACATATACATATACATATACATATACATATACATATACATATACATATACATATACATATACATATACATATACATACATACATACATACATACATACATACATACATACATACATACATACATACATACATACATACATATATATATATATATATATATATATATATATATATAAAGTCACAACCCCTGGTATGCCCAAATATGGGAGGAAGGTCACACTTCCACTCTCTGTCCTCCCTAAAGGGAGACTAGTATAGATCTATTTCAAGCTATTTAGCTCTCATCAGCAGCTCTTACTCTCATACCAGTAAGGGTATGGCTAGCTGATGAGAGCTAAATAGCTTGAAATAGATCTATACTAGTCTCCCTTTATTTATTTATCAGCATAAATATAATATAATATAATAATATTTATCAGATTTAGAAACTGCCCATATCCCTCATACAATGACTCTGGATGTGGTGTATCCCCAGATACATTAATACTCACAAGCCCTATGGCTGTAAGCAAGCCATACATGGACCACTCCTAGTGGATACCCAACAGGGATTACTTTGGAATATCTACTTAACATTCTTGGTTTTCTTTTGTTTCCATGGAAACTGGCACATCAACGCTAACCTATTATGATCAAACAGAAGCAAAAGTTCCATTAACAGACAGGTGTGACATTCTGCTATGCGGCTGGTTGGATATAAAGAAGTACAAATGTTGATGCTGAAAAGAGAAATCGAAAAAGAGCAAGTGCTGATGTTTTATAAAGTATCTCAGAACATGTGGGTATGATCAGCAGCGTATAGAGGTTTGGTTATATTCTGTGTGGGATCTAATGGTGGGAAGATACTAGTAGTATAAAGGGAAGGACTGAAGGAAATCCCTTGTGTATGAAAGAGTAACTTTAATATTTTCTTGGCAAGGGTTTTCAGAAGTGATTTGCCATTGCCTCCTTCCTAGGGCTGAGAGAAAATGCCTGGCCCAAAATTACCTACCGTATATACTCGAGTATAGGCCGACCCGAATATAAGCCGAGGCACCTAATTTTACCACAAAAAACTGGAAAAGTTATTGACTCGAGTATAAGCCTAGGGTGGGAAATGCAGCAGCTACCGGTAAATTTCAAAAATAAAAATAGATACCAATAATGTTTTTGAATATTTATTTCAAAGAAAAACAGTAAACTAGCGGTGTATTCAATGAAATACTTCACTCACCTCATGATGCTGATGTCCCGCTGTGATGATGATGTCCCGTGCAGCCGCGGGAGCGATGTCCCGCCTCCTATGACACACGGCACAGTGATTCCTATCATTGGATCACTGTACCAGAGGAGGTGGGACATCGCTATGTGGCTGCTTGCCATAACAAGGAGGAGGTGGGACATCGTTGCAGAGCGGCAGGAGGGGGAGGAAGGGGAATAGTAAGACAGCCCTGCATTACATTAGAACGTGAGGAGGGGGGATGGTGCGGTGCGCGCTGCGTGGCAAACTGACACAGAGGGAGGGGAAACTCACAGGGGAACCGGGCCATTCACGAGTGTCACCCAGCGGCATGGCCCCGCCCCTTTTTCTCCTCCATTTCGGGCAAATTTTTCACTGACTCGAGTATAAGCCGAGGCGGCTTTTTTCAGCCCAAAAAGTGGGCTGAAAAACTAGGCTTATACTCGAGTATATACAGTACATGGCTTTGTATTCAAGGTGGGACTAGCTTACAGTCTCCTTATTTCTAGCATGATGCCTCAAACTCTACACTAAACTGGCTCTCAAAATAATATTACTTGGTTGGAAATTGGTTGTTACAAATGTATTGAAAATTTAAATGTAATCATATTTACTGTGAACGCTTAGTTACTTAATGCTGAAATGGAACTATGCATCTTAAAAGCAAAACACCAATCAAAATACAAATGACAATGCAAATCATTGAAACTTAACACATAGTTGAGAGAGATGTAACTAAATTTATCTTCTAAAGGCACCTGAGACGTTGGTACTAAATTATAAAGCAAAACTGAATTGAACCTGCTTCTAAACATCAGACAGATGTACTTCACCGATCACTTTATGAAGTAGCTGGGGCTTAAGTGCAGAAGCGCATGATGCCAAAGCAAAAAGTCTCACTAAGGCAGGTTTATCTTGCTTCAAACTACCAAGGTGAGCCAAGGTGGCGCAGTGGTTAAATGCAGCACTGCAAGCTACTGCTAGATCAGCAGTTCAGCGGTTCAAATCCCACCGGCTCAGGGTTGACTCAGCCTTCCATCCTTCCGAGGTGGGTAAAATGAGGACCCGGATTGTTGTTGGGGGCAATATGCTGACTCTCTGTAAACCGCTTAGAGAGGGCTGAAAGCCCTATGAAGCGGTATATAAGTCTACTGCTATAAGGTATATTGCTAGACATAACACTTACGTGTGTGTGTGTGTGTGTGTGTGTGTGTGTGTGTGTGTGTGTGTGTGTGTGTGTGTTTTCCAGGCTATGGAAAAAAGGAAATTATGTTATAACTAATGTGAAATATAAACATCTTCATAATTGCTGTTAAGAAGATCAGAAACTAATTCTTTATAACCGTTTTCTTATTTTTCTCTTTTGCTTCTCTTTCCTATTTCTTACTTTGCATTCCCCCCCCCCCAGTTACTACTTTCCTTTCCTTACCTTCCTTTTTTAAATTTTATATTGTTTTATTTTTTTAAATTATTTAATAAAAATGAAAGAGAATATCACACATGTGCAAAAGATGTCAGGAAAAACTTTCGTTAAAACAGGCAAGCGGACAGACTCGGTGGGCAGAGAATTCCTACTTTTGATTGCTATTTAATCTTTTCCGAAAAGATCAATTTAGATCATCTCAACTTCAGATTCTAAATTGTGTTTGCATGGCCACAAAGAGTGGGTATGTACATTAATGAGCAAGAGAAGATGTCCTTTTTTCTCTATAAAAAGATCTTCAAATATCATAACCTTCATTATTTACTTTTACTGTTTAAAATCCCATTAAATGTCCCTTTAATTTTGAAACATGAATAAATCAACCTGAATTATATGAACTGTAGTTATATAAATCAGTCACTTAATCCAATAAAGAGTTTTGTGGCACCTTAAAGTCTAATTTATCACAGCAGACATTCATGCAAATAAAGTGAACTGTAGTTCATGAAAGTTTGTGCAATAATAAACCTGTCTTAAAAATAGTAATCAAACTATTAATTCAGTTGTGTGCATATAACTATATGCACAGTTTTGTGCATATAACATTTTCTACTCTGCTACATGTGTGTCGAACATATCTGTATGCACAGGTAGTCCTCATGATAGGACCACAATTGAGCCCAAAATCTATGTTGTTAAGTGAATTTGGGCCCATTTTACGACCTTTCTTGCACATTTGTTAAGTGAATCACGGCAGTTGTTAAATTAGTAACACGGTTATTAAGTGAATCTGGTTTCCCCATTAATTTTGCTTGTCAGAAGGTGATCACATGACCACAGGACACGGCAACTGTCATAAATGTGAGCCAGTTGTCAAGTATCCAAATGTCAATCAAGTGACCATGGGGATACTGCAACTGTCATAAGTGTGAAAAATGGTCATCAGTTACTTTTTTCCAATGCCGTTGTAACTTCGAATGGTCACTAAGTGAACTGTTGTAAGTTGGGGACTACCTGTAGTTTAAATAAAATATTTCAAAAGTGGTGATCTCTATTCCCTCTTGGTTTAGAAAAATAAAATGCCACTTGCTTCAACTGCCCTGATCTGATTTTTAGGTTCACCGACAAAAGGGCGACCACCAAAACCGCGCCCGACTAAACCACGCCGACGAATGAGCGCTGAATCGCACCGACAATAGTGCGGCGACAGAAGCGCACTGTGAACCTAACCCTAACCCTACCCCTAAACCTAACCCTAAACCTAATGCTAACCCTAACGCTAACGCTAATGCTAACCCTAACCGTAACGCTAACCCTAACCCTAAACATAATGCTAATCCTAACCCTAAACCTAACCCTAAACGTAACGCTACCCTAACCGTAAACCTAACCCTAAACCTAATGCTAATCCTAATGCTAACGCTAATGCTAACCCTAAACGTAACGCTAACCCTAACCCTAAACATAACGCTAATCCTAACCCTAAACCTAACCCTAAATGTAACACTACCCTAACCGTAACCCTAACCCTAACCCTAAACCTAATCCTAAACCTAACCCTTACCTTAACTTAAATCGCCCTTAAATCGCCCTTTTGTCGACGTGCTGTTGTCGGCGTGCTGTTGTCGGTGTGTTGATGACATCACGGTTTTAGCGACGCGGTTTTGTCAGCGCACTTTTGTCGTGGGCGCTTTTGTTGGTCACTGATTTTTAAGCTGTATAGTATAGTAGTATTCCATAAAGGTTCAGATTATTACATTCCATTCAATCTCCACCAAATCTTCCATATACTTTGGATGAGTGAGGTCAGGTCCTCTCTTGTCTACTAAATTTGCCGAATCTCCTGTTATTTGAATTGTGTACACAAGCAAACAAGATGGTCATTGTAGATGTCTCCCTGGGAAATCTTTGTGCATGAAGATAAAGTATGACATCTAGGAAAACATGTTCTGACAAAATATTGCTGTAATAATGCCCCAGTGGCCTATGTCAGATTTTTCTCTTTTCAAGAAATGACTTTTTGAGGAGACTTATGAAGATGTCTATAAAATTGTTTATGTCTAAAATAAATAAAGAACTAAACCTACCTCTCAGGCTGATAAAAACAGAGTAAGATATGTTTTGATTGGTAAAATATACCGCAAAGACAATAATAAAGTAAGCACTGGACAGATTCGCCCAAGGATAATATTATTTCATAGATGGGGAGGAGATATGGCTAGGCAGAGTTGCCCTAAATAGCTGCTCTCCAGCCCAAAACATCTGAGGAGACTTTAAACCTGCTTCTCCTGGTGATTTTAGGCTTTGATTACATAGAAAGAGTACATAGACTTACTACGGCTTTAGCATTTATGGATTTTGGGAAGAAAACAACAGCATTTTGATCTGGGTCCAAGGAGAATTGGTACCAGTAGCTCCGCTACTAGATTAATCTGCCCAGAGCATTCAAATCTGCCATGTATTATGGGAATTGAAGTTTCTGGATAGTCATCGGAGGTGCTAATGAAGAGAACATGATGGAATAATCTGAGTTCTGCTCTAAAGTTGCAAGCAGTGAAACAGTGCATTTCTTTTCAAAATCAAATTTCATAAGAGGAACAAAAAATTAAATTCTTTTCATACTAACCAACTAAATCAGGGGTGGGTTCCTGCCAGTTCTAACCTCTTCTATAGAAGGGGTTCCACAAATCTACAGTGCCGTTTAGAACCGGTTCCAGCTCCCTCTCCCCGCCCGTCTGCACATCATCAAGATGAAGAGCGAGAAGAGGAATTCTGGGAGTTGAAATCCACAAGTCTTAAAGCTGTCAAGTTTGAACACCGCTGGGTTTTTTTTTCCTAAGGGGTTAGGGGTGCAGGGTAACTTGACAGCTTTAAGACTTGTGTGCTTCAAATGCCAGAGTTTCTGAGCCAACATTTTGGTTGCTAAGCAAGAACGTTGTTGAGTGAGTTTCACTATATTTTACAAGTTGGCCACACCCACTCAGTCATATGGCTGGTAAGCCACTCCCACTGGTCACATGGCTGACAAGCCACTCCCACAAAGCAGGCCACACCTACAGAAGAGAGTCTAAAAAAATTTGAAACCCACTACTGAGCTAAATGTACTGTTGGATTTTGCAGTTAGAATGGGAACAAGGTATAAAATAGTCACATTTGATGTAGGTGATCACCAGGTGCACTTAGTCAAAAGTTCTTCTTTGCTGTTTCTTATCACCACCATTGTGATGGTTTTCTTATGCATTCTTATAGTACTTAATTTATTATCTGCCCATATGTATTCCACGGTAACCCTTTGTCAGGTCAGTAAGTTTAGTTTAGTTTAGTTTAGTTTTAATTTATTTATATGCTGCCCTTTTCCCTGAGGGGACTCAGGGCGGCTCACAACTCAAGGGAGGGGAAATACAAACAAATAACAAAAAAACATAAAACCATACACAGTTAAGAGCACAACAGTCATACCATTCGAGTGGGGCAACGAGTCTTTAGCCCCAGGCCTGTCGGAACAGCCAGGTTTTAAGGGCTATGCGGAAGGCCTGGAGGGTGGTGAGGGTACGAATCTCCACGGGGAGTTCGTTCCAGAGGGTCGGAGCAGTCACAGAGAAGGCTCTCCTCCGGGTAGTCGCCAGTCAACACTGGCTGGCTGATGGAATTCGGAGGAGGCCTAGTCTGTGGGATCTAATTGGTCTAGTGGAGGTAATTGGCAGTAGGCGGTCTCTCAAGTATCCAGGTAAGTAAGGTAAGTCTGTTATTATCTTTGAAATTACTGGTGGATGTGGGAATGGCTGAGCTTGAAAGGAATAATTTGCAAGATATCCTGAAGAACCGAGGAAGTCATCTTGTTACTTCAAATCTCTCCACAGGGATATTTGTCAGGAAAGAATCCATAAAATGATACCTTATCAATAAAATAACCAATCAGTGTTGCTATTCATTTGTATTTCTGCAAGCTATGCAGACTTTTTAACAAAATAACCTAAGATCTCAGCTCAAAAAAAATTCCAACAAGGCAACATGCGCATCTTGAGTGTCTAATGGAGATTCTTAGTCATCCAAGTCACGGTTTTTCCCAGAGATGCTTTTTCAAGATGCAACTGGGCTTCCTTGTTTTTCTTTGGAGACGTTTTGCTTCTCATCCAAGAAACTTCTTCAGAGCTGAAGAAGCTTCTTGGGTGAGAAGCAAAGCATATTCAGAGAAAAAACAAGAAGGTCCAGTTGTCTCTTGAAAAAGAACCTTTGGGATGCCCGTCTTGAGCTATTCAGATTTGCTACCATAACAAATATATGTTTACTGTTGTGGCCCGGCAGGAGCCGTTGGAGCTGCCACCAGACTCCGACAGCGAGGGGCCTTATGAGTCGGCCTTGGAGGATGTGGAGGACCCTGGACAGGGTTCCGACTCCGAGCAGGGCGCAGAGAGACTTTTTGGACACCAGGTGGCGCCTGAGCCTTGGATCAGTGGGGAGGAGACAAGAGAGAGTGATCCAGAAACCACCTGTTGTTCTGGGATGCATGCCGTCGAAGGGCTACTCAGCATCAAGAACAACTACGTAATTACAGGAGGTAATTGCGCTCAGCTGATGCTCATTAAGCTCCTCTCCAGATTATAAAAGAGACTGCTTGTGCCACACCCTTCTTGCAGAAGTCAACGTTAGGGACTAATGAGAAACAAACTTGGCAGGCTGGATTGCTGCCAGAGTTTGTTTGCATTGCTGCCAAGGTTTGTAGGACTTGCTGCCAAAGTGCTTATCTCTTTGTTGATTTGGCTTTCAGCCAACGAGAGTCTGGACTTATTAAAAAACATTCTCATTTACGTTTGTCTCGGCTTTCATTCCTGGACGGAGAAGGGGGGGGGTCAGAACATTTACCTACCCTAAATAAGATCAAAACAATCATATTCCATTTCTCCCCATTTTGAGGGAAGTGGTGGTGGAGGTGATCTGATTGTTACCGAAACATTCTTGATGGGATAGGATATGAAGCAGAATATTACATTTTCTCCCGTGTAGATCACATTCTTGCAGTCATAATTTTTAGCAGTTGCTATTCACCAGCTGTGAATCAAGGCTTTCATATGTAGCTCGTTGCCTTATCATTTCAGAAACTGTCGTGTGGAGGCTGCTCATATGGATTTTAATTCCATATCAAAGGTTGTATGTGTGTTATCAAAGCATGTATCTACTATAGTTTAGATTTTGCAAGCAGTACAATTAGCTCTGATAAAAAGGCAATTCAATTCATTCATAACAGAGAGCAAAGAGGTAGATTTCCTTGGTTCAGAATGCAAATCGTTGTTCTAGTTATTATCAGCCATTCTTCATCTTTAACCTGGCACCCTGCAGATGTGTTGGGAATACAATGAGCAGAATTCAAAGGGATCAGGGGCGTAATCTGGATGGCATCAAATTAGGAAGATTCACAGTACAATCCCCACAAATGAATCTTATTTCAAAACAGCACGAATTGCTATTAAATTTTCAAGACCAAATTTTTAAACTGCCTGTCTTTAATTTAAAAAAATCACTGTATAATTTTGTAGCCCCCCAAAATAATCCCCTATATTCTCCAAGGCAAGATTGGAATCACAATGTCCTTTGATTCTTTGTGTTCATTTCACTAAGAATTGAGGTGAAATTCATTCCATATTTTAACTGAAACTAAGCAAGTCAGATTTTAGAGGATACAGATCCTTCCCAACTTCATTCTGCTCTCCTCATCCTTTCAGAGAAATCCTCCGTTCATTTCATGAGTATCTCACTTATTGCTTCAAATCCGTTTCATCTTGTGGCAAAACTACTCATTACATACAAGTGCTTGGAAAATCCTAATACAGTAGATGCTTTATCCAGGATAAGCCAGTTCTGGAAGATATTGGAACGAATGGTTTGGAGCAAGAAAGCAGCAAGAATATGAGTATAAATAGTTTTTGCAATATTGATGATAGGAGTAATAACATCAAGCAATTAAAACTATTTTTTTCCCTTGAGAAAACCCAAATTCTGTTCATATTACCTTACAACTGAGTTAGTTAAGAAAGCTTAGCTTACTTTTTAAATCTGGGTTTCTTGGGTGCATTTACATTCTCTTGTTAAATCTTCCTTGATTTGTTCTTCAGCTGTTATTTTATTTCTAAAGGTATAACAACTGATGAATTCTTAATTCAATGGATTCCATTTACTAGATCAGAAATACTTTGTAACAATGTTCTGCAGCCATCCTCTAGGCTGGATCATGAAAGCAAAGCAGATTTTTACAAGAATAATTTGACCCTTGGATACTTTCTTCCAATTCTTTCAAGTCATTATTCCTTTTTAACTAACCACATATTATCCACTTGTCTTTCATGATAACTTTTTGTATGCTAAATTTCTTGATAAAATACTACATTTTTCACTTCATGGGGCCTATATGATTGAGATTCCATATATGGAGGGAAATCACTGCCTGCTACATGATATGGGGGCCCATTTCCATAACTACATTGATCCTTTCACATCAAAAGCAGACATTGTAATTGTGCCACGGTGTTGCATTAGGGTCCCGGGGCTGAAGATGAATGAAAGTTATCCAATCCACAGATAGCTGAACCAACAGAAGTTTATTGAGCATCCAGAATTAACAGAAGAATCAACAACATTAAGCATTCCATAGATAGCAGAATCAACAGCAGAATCAACAGCAACTTATTAATCATCAGACATCATTCTTATAGTTTCTCAGATTCTTAATCCTCACCTACTTTACGTGTTATATCATTATTGGTTAACAAGTCTCCAAAGCACAATAATTGGTTAGTCATTACATCAATGGTGTTCGTGAGAATGTGCATGTTCTCACACACTGAATGAATCAAGTGTTATACATTCAAATGAATGAATGTTACAGGTTCATTACATTGTATCATCCCGCATCCTTGTACATGCCTGGGAACACTGAAACAGCAAAGAATTACTGACAAGCAAAGAACTGCTGCAGATTGCTGCAGTTTGTACTTACACATGTAACCACAGTTCTAAGGACCATCCAGATGATTTACTATAATAACCCTACACCACGGTAGGGGAAGAAGTGACCAAAAAACCTGGAATATGTATATTAGTGGAAGTCAACCTGGTGCCTACCGCTCACTAGTGGGCGTGCCAGCTTTCATGGTGGGCTGTAACTCTGCTTTATAAATTTTATAAAGTAAAGTTACTTCCCTACTTTATAAATCACCATTACTGTGGAACCGGTGAGCGGTTAGAAAATTTTACTACTAACAAAGATACAAAAGTGGGCAGTAGGTATAAAAAGGTTGACTACCCCTGATGTATATAGTCACTGACCAAGATGAAAAGAGCTGGTGACTCTTAATGTTATTTCCATTGGGCATTTTGTTTCATTCAGTTTTCACCAGAAGTGGTATTCAGCAGGTTCTAACCAGTTCTGGAGAACCGGTAGCAGAAATTTTGAGTAGTTCGGAGAACCGGTAAATACCACCTCTGACTGGCCCCACCGCCATCTATTCTCTGCCTCCCGAGTCCCAGCTGATTGGGAGGGAATGGGGATTTTGCAGTATGCTTGTCCTGAAGAGGGGAGGGAATGGAGATTTTAAAATATCCTTCCCCTGGAGTGGGGTCGGAATGGAGATTTTACAGTATCCTTCTCCTGCCATGCCCCCCCAAGCCATGCTCACCAAGCCAAGCCATGCCATGCCCATCAAGCCACGGCCACAGAACCAGTAATAACATTTTTTTAATCGCACCACTAGTTTTCACTATTTTTTTCCCTGTTGATGGTAAAGAAGATACATTTGATAACCCCATTGCAATAGCTTGGCGATATATACAGACAATGCTGATCGGCTATTCTACATCAGATTATGTTTTTCCATGCAGCTTCATATCATTCACGTAAAGGGGATAGGATAGCCTGGCAGATGTTTTTAACATTTGATAGCTATTTTGTACTTAATAACGGCAGCAAGACAGTTGGTGGCGCAATACTGGAAGAAGGAAGATTTGCCTACTATTCAAGAATGGACATTAAAAGTAACAAACCTAGCAGAGATGGCTAAAATATCAGCATATCTCAAGGACCATTCAAACGAGAGATATAAACTGGAGTGGAGAAGATGGATTGACTATATTCAAAATAAATGCGGGACTAAGAAATTCCAGATAGTTTATGACTGAAGAAACAAGGAATGATATAATCTATTTAGAGTTAGCCTAGCAAAGAGGAGTTAAAGCTCAAATGAAAGATGATACTAACTCTCTTTAAGTTTATTTTAGAACATCTTTATTTAAGATTTATACCCTGTATTTGTTCTGGGAAGTCTGTGGGGGGGGGGAAGGTTGGGGGGGTCGGGTGGGAGGGCAAGGGGGGAGGTAAACATTTGCAAAAGTCTTTTTTTCTAAAAAATTTCAATAAAAAAACATTTGATAGCCATGGCTTGACTACTATTATTGACAAGAGGAATCAATACAATGATAAACCGTGACAAAGATTCCTCTTTTGATATTAACCCCTCCCAGTCTATCATCATTCAACAACAACCGTGTCCTTCATTATGCCACAGATCTTTGCGTAAAGTTTCTGATGTTTCTACTGACTCCTATTATTTCTAGGCACTTGATTATTCAATCCTGGCAGCAGGTAAAATGCCGTCTTATAATCAATCCATGTTTGAGTTGATCTTACTTTTTTTGCAGTTTTCCAGAATCATTTTGTCAATTAGAAGCTGATCTTTTGTTTCTCTGCTGCTTGGGCAGTTTCCTTTCTGCTCAAGTAGAAAGAATTTGTTTTCAGTTAGATGCTGCTGGACTCCATCAATTACCACATCAGTGGTAATTTGAAAGTCGCTGGTAAGTATGGAAGTGGTACCCCTCTTACTGGGTCTTTGCTAGTTTCCCTTGGTTTGTCTCTAAAGTCTACTGTGTTTCCCTGAAAATACAACATGTCCTGAAAACAAGGCCATGCCACATTTTTCTGGTGGGCAAAAATATAAGCCCTCCCCCACAAATAAGCCCCCTGGACAACCCCCCACCTCTGGCCAGGCAAAGAGCCGCTCACAAACCTAGTGGTATCCCAAAGGTGCCAAGCCCCGGGAACCGGGGGGGAGGCAAAGGTGATCGCGTTCCTTGGCGCCTCCAGGATACCGCTAGGTTGGTGAGCAGCGCTGTGCCCAGCTGAAGGGGGGGTTGCCGGGCGGTTGCTCTCTTGCGAGTGGGCTCCCAAAGAGCCGGGCACAGCCTCAGGGGCGAACGGTTGTGTTGCGCTGTCGCAGCAGCGCAACACAACAGCCATGAAGCAACCACACTCACAAGCAGCCACCTCATGAGCAGCAAACCCCCTTTCCAGCTGGACACTGTGCCATTCACTGACCTAGGGGTATCACCAAGCCTCCTGAGCACCTGTTTGCTGCTGCCTGGCTCCCACCGCTTGGCGCCTTCAAAATGCCAGTGAATGGCACTCTGCATGACTAGAGAGGGGGGAGCAGCTGTTCTGCTCTCGCTCACTTGCCTCCCAGCTTCACGATGCCCTGGCCCAACTCTCCCTGCAGAGCCAGGGCACCACTACTGCCACCGCTGCCGCCACCGCCATCCCAGCATTGCTTTTCTGACGGCTTCCAAACTGAGTCTTCCAGCAGTGGCCACTCTGGGCGTATGCTCTATGGTTGTGGGCCAGCTGCCGGCAGAACGCCATTCACTGGCATTTTGAAGGCGCCAAGCTGCGGGAGCTGGGTGGTGGCAAACAGGCGCTCACGCAGCTTGGCAATACCCCTAGGTCAGTGAATGGCACTGTGCCCGGCTGGAAAGGGGGTTTGCTGGATGGCTGCTCATGAGCGTGGTCGCTTCATGGCTGTTGTGTTGCACTGCTGTGACAGTGCAACACAACCATTCGCCCATAAGGCTGTGCCCGGCTCTTTGGGAGTCTGCTCGCAAGAGAGCAACTGCCCGGCAACCCAAAACAATAAACCCTCCCTTCATAATAAGGCCCAAGCCATATTTTGTGGGTAAAAAGAAAATAAGACCCTGTCTTATTTTCAGGGAAACACGGTAAGTTACTTCTGGTAAGACTTTGATTTCTTTATCCTGGATAGACTTTTCTAGTTCTTCCAATTCTACTTTTATGAATACTTTATTTCATATTATAAATTGACATTGATCTGCTCTTCTCGATTCTGTTATTTCTGGATGTTGTTCTTTCCAGAACTGGTACATTCTCTTCAGATAGCCTCTTCTAGCCGGAGTTGATTTGTAGTAACAGTTGGAGTTAATTTTTGTATATTTATGATGGGCAAACAATATTTCTTCCAGGAGTCTTGCATCACTCGCTTTGGTTGGTCAGCAAACAATCCTAAGTCCTATACCTCATTTGTCACTAGATATTCAGGAACTCCAACATTTAGCATAGTTTACATTGACCTAAGCAATGGCTGATCTGAGATGGGTTTTTTAAATTATATTTCACCATATTCTTTACAAGAGGGACACTATTTAGCTGGCTCCTCTGATGAGGACTTTATAGTTAAACCTCTGGCCTTGCTGTCATCTTCCTCAGAGTATGCTAACCTCACAACCACATCAAGGTAGTGACTCATTCAGTATTTTCATTATTATTTCCTGCCTTATTTTATACAACTCAAGGCAACATATATAAATGTAATCTGTGCACCTCCATTCTTTTCCACAGATACAGGCTTGTGAAGTGGGTTGGGCTATGATATCTGTCCGCCCCGTGCCAACTCAGTGAAGCGGTCAACGTGATGTGCCAGTGCCTGGAGGCTGTCAGGGTCTGGATGGGGGTTAACAAGCTTGTGCTCAATCCAGACAAGACCGAGTGGTTGTTGGTTATTTTAAATGTCTGTTTTGTACTTGTTTGTTTCCCCTTCCCGTTTAAGTTGTGCGCCACCCTGAGTCCCTTAGGGAATAGAGCGGCATATAAATAAAATAAAACTTAAACTTAAACTATGAGGGAGTGGCTGGCTCAAAATCACCCAGCTGGCTTTCATACTTAACAGAAGAAGAACTCATCATTTCCTGCAGAGTTGGGTTCCTACCGGTTCAGACTGGTTCGGTAGTAACTCGGCCTGTTGCGCCCCCGAACTGGTTCTATCGGCAGCGGCGCCATCTTGATTTTCAGTTCTGCGCATGCGCAGAACAATCTTCATTGCAAAAATGTATTTTTTTTCTTTTTCTAATGTTGTGCGCATGCGCAGACCTTTTTAGGTGCAAATGTTCATGTGCGCGGAGCAAAATGTTTTGTGCATCGAACCAGCAGCAACCCTCCCCTGGTTTCCTGGTTTTAATCTAGTGTTTCAAACATGTTTGTCACTAGACAGGCTGGCCTTTCAGAGATGTTTGAATGCAAAGAAACCTTTTCAGAAGGAATTTTGGAAGAGAGGGATTATTACATCTTTAGGCAAGAGCCAGATCTACATTTCTAGCCAATTGGCAATCTAAAAACCAGGGTGTCACAATTAACGAAAGGATGCTCCAAATATTTATTTTGTCCTCCATCAAGGACACTTTTAACCCATATTTCAAATTATTAAATGGTTCCTCATTTTGCACGGAACCAAGATGGTCCGTGAAGCAAACCTACAAAGAAATTAATCAACAGCTACAAAATTATTCCACATAAAAAATATACCCATTTATCAATTGAACGAAAATCATGAATATTTATGCCATTAGTAAAAAAAAAAATAGGATAGCACTTGTGTCACCATGGACTGTCAGATGCCAGTTGGTAACCATGGAAACCAATGGCCAGCATCAGTTAATCACCTTTGCGTGCAACCTGAAACATTCTCAGGTGGAATCTAATGTGAAAATCTGTTTTCTGCTGTTCCAACAGGCTGTAAGCAAAGACGGTTTCTTAATTAGGATGTATGTTGAGAGCGGGGAAAAATCATACCTTACTAGTTTCTATTTCTGGGCATTAGGTCAAAAAGGCAGATTGCAAAAATGGCCACCACAAAGGTGTAAAACAGTGGTGGGTTTCAAAAATTGTTCGAACCTACTCTGTGGGTGTGGCCTCCTTTGTGGGAGTGGCTTGCCACCCATGTGACCGGATGGGAGTGGCTTGCCACCCATGTGACCAGATATGAAGATGTCGACGACACTTGTCAGAACCACCTTAAATTACCTCACACACAGCACTGGCATGCATAAGAATATGATGTCAACTTGTTCTTTAAAAGGCATCTTTGGTTTGCGTTAAAGCAACTTCAACACACGCAATATTCTGATTGCACCACAAACGCAGGAGTCATCCTTACCTTTCACAGAGGCACTGAGTTTTATAAATATGAGCATGATAGTGTAGAATAATCATATCCAAGGACCAGTGGTGGGTTTCAAAAAATTTTGGAACCTCTTCTGTAGGTGTGGCCTGCTTTCCGGGTCCACTGGTGGAACCTCTTCTAACTGGTTCGGTAGATTCGACGAACCGGTTCTACCAAATAGGTGCGAACTGGTAGGAACCCACCTCTGGTGTCAAGCATAGCTTTGACATGACTCAAACAATTCATCACCAAGTAATATATGAACTAGTTAGTTGGGTTCCGATGGCCAGTCTACAAATGATTCGTATCAGTAATGTATCTTTTATTTCATACATAACTTTTATTAAAGAAGTTTTTCCAGAGAGTAGAAACAATGCACATTTTAAGTTAAAGATAAGAGAAATAAAAGAGAAGTAATAGGAAAAGTGAAAAAGAAAGAAAAAGAGATAGAAAAGGAAGGGAAAGAAAGAATAAGAACAAATAATAAAGAAATGGCTTCCAATCTTAATAGCAGTTTATATTTTATTCTCTTTCTCTAAATTACATTGAAGTTTCCTTCTTTACATAATCTACCCTATTTAATGATCAATGGACAATAAACTACACACCGTTTAAAAGAGACGTTGAAAAGTTAAGAAGGAAACAAAAAGACCAGAACACATCCTCTCCAGTAACCAACTCCCAGATAAACAGGGATTAACACTTGTCAAAAAATTGAGGAAAAATAATTCCCCAATCAAGAAACTACCAAGAGGAAAACCATGCCCCTACTAACATATATAAAGCTGGCAGTGGTGGGTTCCGTACCAATTGCAACAGGGCCCGCCCCCACCACATGATGTGCACAGTGCGCACACATGCGTCCTTACATCTTATGACGCCTCCGTGAGCCTATGCGAGACTCCAGCTGCTCGGTGGAGCGTTGCGCAGACGCCGTGCGCTCTATGCACATGCGTGGAAGCACCAAAGAGCTCAAATACAGGTAAGGAGCTCGGGCGGGTGGGTGAGCCCTCCGAAGTATTGTACAAGAATGGTACCCAGTGCTCAGGGCAGGCACCAGTACGCCCCACCACTGCAACCCACCATTGAAAGCTGGGCAACCTTTATATAATTTGGAATAATATTGATGAAAAATGCATCTTTCAAATTGTCTGTCACTAATCTTGTATTTCAAATGTGGTTTTTTTTTTCCTTTTTCTTTCTTCAATTTATATGCCAATGTTATATCCATTTTTTTCCCACCAGTCTAACCACACAGTCATTCTCACATGCATCTTCATGATTAAATTTCGATAATAGTTTATACACTTTTGCAATAAAGTGATCATCGTTGGTACGTATGTTTTTTTTTTCAAAGTCAGTCTGTTGATCTGCAAAATCAAAATCCTTTTTTTATCTCATTTAAATCTTTCAAACAATTGCCCATGAGGAAAACAGTGGCAAATATAAACTCTCTTTTTCCAATTACTCTCTTGTTTTAAGTCTAAAATCCTGTTTCACCAAAAATCAATAAAACAGCATGTCAGCCAAGCTTGTTCGGTTGTCATTACCCTTCTTTTAAAAAAGGCTTCTGGAAGTGACACTCATAAAATCAATTTTGAATAGAATAGAATAAGAGAGTTGGAAGGGACCTTGGAGGTCTTTTAGTCCAACCCTCTGCATAGGCAGGAAAGTCTACACCACTATTTAGGAAATATGTTTCATTTGTATTTTTTTCATACTTTCAGAATGTCTAACAAAATGATTCTTAAACACTACATTAATTTTCAAAGTCTCATGCCATAAATGACTTTTCCAAGAACCTTTCATTTTGCAGATGTTTCATTACCCAAACTAGGTAACATCATCAATGGCAGACTACTAGCATTGATAAAGTTTCCTAATTTGAGTAATGAAATTTCTGCAGGAAAATAACCAAGCTCAGAGAACATCAAGGCCCCCTCATTTCAACCTTCAGTTACAACTATTCTTGGTGATCTTTTAAAGTCACCCACTGTTTCATCAGAGGTGGGTTCCTACCAGTTCGCACCTATTCGGTAGAACCGGTTCATCAAATCTACCGAACCGGTTAGAAGAGGTTCCATTAGTGGACTCGGAAAGGAGGACACACCTACAGAAGAGGCTCCAAAATTTTTGGAAACCCACCACTGGTCCTTGGATGTGATTATTCTACACTATCATGCTCCTATTTATAAAACGCAGTGCCTCTGTGAAAGGTAAGGATGGTTACTGCGTTTGTGGTGCAATCAGAACATTGCATGTGTTGAAGTTGTTTTAACGCAAACCAAAGATGCCTTTTAAAAAACAAGTTTACATCATAGTCTTATGCATGCCAGTGCTGTGTGTGAGGTAATTTAAGGTGGTTCTGACAAGTGTTGTCGACATCTTCATATCCGGTCACATGGGTGGCAAGCCACTCCCATCCAGTCACATGGGTGGCAAGCCACTCCCAGAAAGGAGGCCACACCCACAGAGTAGGTTCAAACAATTTTTGAAACCCACCACTGTGTTTCATCCACAAACAACATGATTTAAAGTATAATTTCAAATCAAATAAGGCCAACCCTTTATTTAGCATCCTGAAACAATTCATATTTAATTCTTAGGGGGTTTTTTTGCTTTGGCCCACCAATTTAGAAATATGTTTTTGCAATTGTTTAAAAAATACATCACTTGCCATTATTAGTATTGTTTAAAATAAATACATCCTTGATAAAAAGTGAATTTTATCACTGAAATTCTATTTAATAAGGACATTTTGATTTGTGACATATTTTTTTCTGAAAGAACATATAATTTTGATTGCTCAATGCTACTCCTAAATACTTAACCTTCTTTTCAATTTTGAAATCAGTCTCTGCCATTAATTTCTCTAGGTTTTGTGTATTCATATTTTAACTAAATTCTTTGGCTGAATTCTTCTACTTTACCTGTGCAACCTTGAAACCAGCTACATTTATCAAAAACCTTTAACTTCTTCATTAAGCATACTATACTATTTAGGGGCTCTTGCAAAGTCATAACTAAGTCATCAGCAAAAACTGTCACTTTATACGTCTCAAGGTTTTAGCACTATCTCCATTTTGTAAACATGAGTAAGCACATTCTTAGCTATCCAAAATATATTGATTCTTGAGAAAAATCTGTGTCCTTCAGAAATGTAAGCACATTTTTGCAACTCAATTTTTATATCTCGATGCACCTATAGACATGAAATTATCTATCAAATTAAAATAAGTATTTTTGTAAATCAGCTTGCATCGTTTTGTTGTCTTTCTCGGAAATTCTTTCCTTTTGAGGACAAATTATTCCATTCCGATTTTCCATGAAACACCAACTTTCATGAGGTAAGTTAGTAATGTATCTTTCATTTCGGAACAGTGTGTCATGTTAACACTGGATACCTATAAACGAGACTGGAAAAAATGGATTGACTATACACAAAACAAATACAGGACTAAGAAATTCCAGATAGCCTATTCTTAAGATTAGGAATAATCTAAACTGCTCAAAGTTAGTGCAACAGGAAGAAGCTGAGTTCAACGCAGAGATGTTATTGACTTTCTTTTAAAAAAATTTCCTTTGTCTTAATATATTTTAGACTGTGTTTGTTAAAAATCTACACCGTGTACGGGCTCTGGGAAGTCGGGGGGGGGAGGGAGGTGGGGTCTTAGAGGGGAGGGTGGGAGGGGGATATATAGTATGTGTTAGATTTTAAAGTAACGCGATTGCACTTGTATACTGTTGCTCTTTAATTCCAGTGTAAAAATAGGACAAGCTGAATATATTAATAGATAGTAGAAATACACCGAAGGGAGGAGTAGAGGGATAGAAGAAAGAGGGGTAGAGAGGGTGAGCGAGAGGATTGGAGGGAGGGGGAGAAGGAAGGGAGGGAGTGTACCGGGAGAGAGGAGTGTTAGAGGGGGAGGGGAAGTAGGGTAGAGGGGAATGATGGAGGGAAGATGGAAAGTTGGAGGGGGGCGAAAGAAAGGGTGTATGGAGGGTCGAAGAGGTACATTGGGTTTCTATTTTGGGGGGTATTATTGACAAGAGGAATGGCTGTGTTTATTGTTTAATGTTATATGGCCCCGGTTCTGCACAGTATATATGTTACTGTACGAAAATGAAAATGGAAAATAAAAACACATTTACACGGGGGAAAAAAACATTGGATACCAAAGAGAAACCCAATTAAACACAAAATGAAACATTTATCTCTCCCACGTTTTTATGGTGACACTTTAAATCCCCCTTGTCCAAAACTAGTACCTGTAATGTCTTCTTAAAGAACTTATAATGAGCAGATCTTGCTCAATGGCAACTAGAGCATAAAATGCTTTGAGCTGAAAATTTTTTGCAGCCATTGCTGTAATATAAAAATAGAAATGAAGCTTCAAAAAAAAAAAAAAGACTATTAGTGGTGACCAGTCATGAAGGTTACTTCGAGAATAAGTGGTAATAAGTCTCTGAATACAAACTACTGCTGAAGAATATTTGTGGCATGACCACAACCTGCTGGTGGATATCTTAGAGGTTCAAAAGAGTTAATTGGATAAGATCTAGATCTTTTATAAATACTTAGCTTTTCCTAGAAAACAGCACTTGCATGTTTGAATCAGGGGTGGGTTTCAAATTTTTTAGTACCTATGCTGTGGGCGTGGCCTGTTTTGTGGGTGTGGCTTGGCGGTCATGTGACTGGTGGGCATGGCCAACTTGTAAAATGCGGTGAAACTCATTTAACAACGCTCTTGCCTAGCAACCAAAATGTTGGGCTCAATAATACAATAGCAGAGTTGGAAGGGACCTTGGAGGTCTTCTAGTCCAACCCCCCGCCTAGGCAGGAAACCCTATACCAGTGGTTCTCAACCTTCCTAATGCTGTGACCCTTTAATACAATTCCTCATGTTGTGGTGACCCCCAACCATAAAAAAATTTCCGTTGCTACTCTGTAACTGTACGTTTGCTACTGTTATGAATTGTAATGTAGATATTGATATTGGAAGACTGCTATCATATCACCCTTAAGTCAGGGGTAGGTTCCCCCTGGTTCGCCCCAGAAGGAACTCAGTTATTTGATCCCTATGTAACTCCAATTGGAAAAACATCTTAATGCTGGCTTTCTGCCTTAGTCTGATACATACACACACACTTGATAATCAGAGTAGAATTTAGTTGTCAGTGGTTTTCCTATCTAGAGTTATCTGAAAGATTTAAAATGGACAAAATCACTTACAATATGGAACAAAGATAGAATATGAAATATAGTTGTGTACCAATGATGAACATGTAATTTGCTAAAATGGACAAATGTCTGTTGAAATTTGAAACAGGCAGTATACGTTAAAGAATGTTTGATAGTGGGCTAAGAATGTTGGTTATAATATACAGATGTGTTCTGACCCCCTCCTCCGTCCAGTAATGAATGCCGAAACCAGCTTAAATGGAATGTACTTTAATTAGAAAAACACCAAAACCTCGGTGCCTGACAGCCAAGCATAACAAACAGATAAGGACCTTGGCAGCAACTCAGACAAACTCAGGCAGCAATAAACACAGATAAGGCTTAGCAGCAATCCAGCCTGCCAAGCTCCCAGTACTGTCCTCCAACATTCAATCCTGCGTTGACTTCTGCAAAGAGGGCACAAGTAGCTTTTTATAGTCTGGATAGGAGCCTAATGACCACCAGCTGAGTACAATCACCTCCTGTAATTGCGTAATTGTTCCCGATGCCTAGTAGCTCTTTGATGGTGTGCATCCAGGAACAATTCACTGCTGACATCCGGATCACTCTCCCTTGTCTCCTCCCCACTGGTCCAAGGCTCAGGCGCCTCCTGGTGGCCAACCAGCCTCTCTGCGCCCTGCTTGGAGTCGGAACCCTGTCCAGGGTCCTCCACATCCTCCAGAGCCGACTCATAGGGCCCCTCGCTGTCCGGGTCTGGTGGCAGCTCCAACGGCACCTGCTGGGCCACAACACAGATGTATCAAAATATAGTTTAAAGTTTTGTAGGTTATATTAATTATGATCTCTAAAAGTATTTTTATAAAATGGGTGCTCCATTACTGGAGGTTTTTGGTTAGCCATTTGATACATGGTCTCCTACTTGAGAAAGAGAAAAGAAAGGGGGGAGAGAAGGAGAAAACTCTATTGGTTTCCTTTGTAAAACCAGCTGCAGGATCCCAAGAACATGCCTTCCCAGTTGTGGTCCCTTTCATTGGAATAATATTTGTTTAGCGAAACTTCCTGATACTATTTTGAAAACACACCAACGTTGATAGTAGATTTTCCAAAATATGTGGAGTGGAGGAAGAGGGAAGAAGGAAGCCTGCTGCTGTATGACATATGATGTTTATTTCACGCTCTCATAAAAGCCTTTGGGGTTTTGTTTTTGTTTTATTTCATTCATCCAGGAGCATAGGAATCAGGTATTTGCATTTTTCCGGTTCCACCACAAAACTGCGGTAGACTAAAGCGCGCTCGACGAAACTGCGTACCTGACGTCATCACAGCGCGACGAAAAAAGCACGCTGTGAGCGGTAAAGTTAAAATTAACGCGTAAACCTAAACCTAACCCCCGAAACCTAACCCTAAACCTAACCCTAAACCTAACCCTTAACCTAACCCTAAACCTAACCCTAAACCTAACCCTAAACCTAACCCTTAACCTAATGCTAAACCTAACGCTAACCCTTAACCTAACCCTAAACCTAACCCTAACGCTTAACGTAACCCTAAACCTAACCCTAACCCTAACCCTAACCCTAACCCTAACCCTAACCCTAACCCTAACCCTAACCCTAACCCTAACCCTAACCCTAACCCTAACCCTTACCTTAACGTGAATCGGCTTGCTTTAAAAGCGCTTTTTAAAGCGCCCTTTTTTCTCCGCGGTCGTATTTGTCGCGCTGCTGATGACGTCAGGTACGCGCTTTAATCGGGCGCGCTTTAGTGGACCGCGGGTTTGTCGTGCCACGCATTTTTCCAACTTAATTTTGGGCTAAACTGCTGTATAGTTGAAAATTCATAAAGAGCTTCATTAAATTATTTGGGCAGCTGGAACTTCAGCTGTGACTAATGCAGAACTAACTGAACATTATATTGCTACAATCTTTGCCAAATATAATATCAACATAATTTTTTACAGTCTCCAGTGTTTAAATTCTGTTACTGGTGGACTTCTGTAAACATTTAATTGTGGATAAGTTTCGTTTTTGTAAAACTTTGTATGTAAAATCTATCTCATCTTACTATTTATGGCTACAAACTGGATTCTTCTTGTGAGCATCTTATTTCATTTGCGTATAAGATATTCATTTTTTCCCTTTAAATTTGTTTATATAATTTTTTTTCTATATTTTTCTTCAAGATTTAAAAAAATAAGACATTGCCACTCAAAAATACACAAGCAGGATATAGGAAGGGAGAAAAGAAATTCCTAAACTAAGTTTGAAGTTTGAAGTTTCATTTTATTTATATGCCGCCCTATTCCCTGAAGGGACTCAGGGCGGCGAAAAACTCCAACGGGAAGGGGAACATGCAAATACAAAATAAATGTTTAAAATGACCAACAACCACACCTGTTGAGAGGGGAGGGGAGCTCATCAACCCCAGGCCTGCCAACACAGCCAGGTCTTAACGGCTTTTCAGAAAGCCAGGAGAGAGGTGAGGGTCCGAACCTCCGCGGGGAGTTCGTTCCAAAGGGCCGGAGCTGCAACAGAGAAGGCCCTCCCTCGGGTCGTAGCCAGATGGCATTGGCTGGTGGATGGAATCCGGAGGAGGCCGACCCTGTGTGATCTAATGGGTCTTTGGGAGGTAATTGGCAGCAGGCGGTCTCTCAAATAAATTCTCTCTCTAATAAATTCCTGACTTGCTCATTTGCAACTTCAACATCTTTAGAGTAGCTTTAAATTCCCCTGTGTAGAGTGGTATTCAGCTGGTTCGGACCGGTTCAGACAAACCAGTCCGAACCGTCCCACTCACTCCTGCCCTTACATGACCTATATTTCCCTGTTTTTTTAGCTCAGCTGATTCACGCGGCCCAGTGGATTGCTGCATATCAGCTGTTTTACTCACCAGCACTGACATAGAAGGTAAGCTTTTAAGCTTAAAATGGGTGGTTTTTTTAAACATTGCACATGTGCACAAAGTGAGCGTTAGGCATGCAGTGTGCAAAGTGTGCATGCGCACGCTTACCAAACCGGTTGTTGAACTGGTTGCATCCCACCGCTGCCCATGTGGTAATAGACAAGGAAGCCCTTTCACCTTCTGCATATTACTTGAACAATCCAGTCAGTAGCTGACATCCCTTTGCTTCTGCGTACTGGATACTGTAGCGAATAGCAATAGCAGTTCGACTTATATACCGCTTCATAGGGCTTTCAGCCCTCTCTAAGCGGTTTACAGAGTCAGCATATCGCCCCCACAGTCTGGGTCCTCATTTCACCCACCTCGGAAGGATGGAAGGCTGAGTCAACCTTGAGCCGGTGAGATTTGAACCGCCGAACTGCAGATAGCAGTCAGCTGAAGTGGCCTGTAGTACTGCACCCTAACCACTGCGCCACCTCGGCTCAGTTAGCAAAGAAGGGTATGAAGACAAAAATGAGCAAATGAGCCCCAGTTGTCTTGACTTAATCTGTATTTTTTAAAAATATGTTGACGTAGTGAAGAATTCCCAAGTCGCAACGCGGCAACTTGCTAACTTGTTACAGAATTATTTAAAACATAATTGAAACAACATCCTCACGACAAATTTGCTTAAAGGCCTTGCAAATGCCAATATGAGCAGATGGAAGCTGATAAATATAAAGGTAAAACTGTCAAAAAAAGCCTTAGCTAATAATTCCTTATTAATGGGGAATAACTACCTTGGTTCTCTCTTCCTTTCTTATTTAAACAGGCTCTGCGGGCATTGAATAACGCAAGGCCCAGAAAAGACAGAATTAGATGCTGCTATAAGCCTAAAATAATTAGCAAACATATACAGTGGAACTGTTCGTGCTTTGAAAGTGATTCAGAAGCGCTTTGAAATTTCCACAAACATATCACTTCTCTGCTGGTTTATTAAAGAGCATGCTTTATGTTCATGTTTAGCACAAGCCTGGAAAAATAAAATAAAAAAATAAAAAAAAGATGCAGTTCCTTCAAGTGTTGCTTTAATGAGTCAGCATCCATTCTTAATATTTTGAGGAGCTTAGCAGTTCCTTCTAATGTACCCAAGACTGCTGTATAACTGTTAATTAAATGCAATGAATTAAATCCAACAGAGCTTAATTCTCAGGATGGCATCGAGAGGATGGGCCTTCTTTCTTTCTTTCTCTCTTTTTTTTGGCCACGGCTTATTAAAATGGCAGTTAGGATCAGTGGTGGGTTTCAAAAATTGTTCGAACCTACTCTGTGGGTGTGGCCTCCTTTGTGGGAGTGACTTGCCATCCATGTGACCGGATGGGAGTGGCTTGCCGCCCATGTGACTGGATATGAAGATGCCGACGACACTTATCAGAACCACCTTAAATTACCTCACGCACAACACTGGCATGCATAAGAATATGATGCAAACTTGTTTTTTAAAAGGCATCTTTGGTTTGCGTTAAAACAACTTCAACACACGCAATGTTCTGATTGCACCACAAACGCAGTAGTCATCCTTACCTTTCACAGAGGCACTGAGTTTTATAAATAGGAGCATGATAGTGTAGAATAATCCTATCCAAGGACCAGTGGTGGGTTTCAAAAAAATTTGGAACCTCTTCTGTAGGTGTGGCCTGCTTTCCGGGTCCACTGGTGGAACCTCTTCTAACCGGTTCGGTAGATTTGACGAACCGGTTCTACCGAACTGGTGCGAACTGGTAGGAACCCACCTCTGGTTAGGATGCTGTGGAAGTCCAATCCAGCTGGCTACTTAGGAGGGCAGAGAGTTTTCTCTCAATTATGCGACTACATTCTCTGCACATTAATCATGGTGACACCTATAAACAAATAAAGTCACGAAGCTACCTAGGCATTTGTCTGGATTCCCTGGACCTAAGAACTAAGAAGAAATATCCTAACTGTGAGAATCATCAACCAGTCGAATGGTTTGCCTTCAGAAGTTATGGATGTTCCATCACTGGAGGCTTTCGAGAAGAGACTTGTCTAGAATGGTATACGGCCGTGATGGCGAATCTATGGCACGCATGCCACAGGTGGCACATGGAGCCATTTGTTAGGGCACGCGAGGTGTTGCCCAGTCAGTTCCAGCACACATTCATGCCCTGTCCAGCTGACTTTGGCCTTCTATTAAGGCCATTTTTTGCCCTCCGGAGGCACGGGAGACTGTTTCTGCCCTCTCCAGGCTCCTAGAAAGCCTCTGGAGCCCGGGGAGGGCAAAAAAAGCATGCCAAAAGCAGGGAGAGCACTGGTCATGCACATGCGCTCTGGGGTCTCACACATGCGTGCTGAGGTCGCATGCATGTGCCCTGGGGTCGCACGCATAGCATTATGGGTGTGGGCAAGCCCACGCATGTCCCCCCTGCACTCCTCCTGCTTTTGGCATGCGATCCAAAAAAGGTTAGCCATCACTGATATAGGGTCTCCTGCTTGAGCAGGGGATTGGACTAGAAGACCTCCAAGGTCCCTTCCAACTCTGCTATTCTGTAAATGAGGCCAAAATTGTATAAATCCAACAAAAAATTAATCATAATCTGACATGACAATGTCTTCCAGATGAGAGGTGGCCAATAGCTAGCTTTGTAAACTTAGATAATAAAATTTGGTCTAATAAAATGATAGTCAGGAGCAACCCTTGCTGCTATTAAGTATTGTTTTTTTGGGGGGGGGATTTTTTATTGTTTTAGTTAAACAAAAAACACACAAAAAAAGAATCATCTTTCGTTACATCTTGTAGAAAGCATATCGATTGGTTACAAATATATTCCGTGCGTTTCTTCCACAATCCTTACATATACATTGAGCCAAGGTGGCGCAGTGGTTAAATGCAGCACTGCAGGCTACTGCTAGATCAGCAGTTCAGCGGTTCAAATCTCACCGGCTCAGGGTTGACTCAGCCTTCCATCCTTCCGAGGTGGGTAAAATGAGGACCCAGATTGTTGGGGGCAATATGCTGACTCTCTGTAAACCGCTTAGAGAGGGCTGAAAACCCTATGAAGCGGTATATAAGTTAACTGCTATTGCTATTGCTATTGCTTCATTCAAATCAAGTTGTACACTTTACGTCAAGAAAGAAAAATTATGTATTTTACTATCCCTGTACCACAATTCTCATTTGGTTACCATTATTTAAACATGATTTTATCTAGAATCATTTATATTTAAAGACACAACCACCTACTGGCATAAAGAGCCGAGGTGGCGCAGTGGTTAAATGCAGCACTGCAGGCTACTTCAGCTGACTGCAGTTCTGCAGTTCAGCGGTTCAAATCTCACCGGCTCAAGGTTGACTCACCCTTCCATCCTTCTGAGGTGGGTAAAATGAGGACCCGGATTGTTGTTGGGGGCAATATGCTGACTCTGTAAACCGCTTAGAGAGGGCTGAAAGCCCTATGAAGCGGTATATAAGTCTAACTGCTATTGCTATTGCTATTCATTTGAAGTTTCAATAGATCTCCAATAACATCACACCTTTATGACATGTTCTAAAACAAATTCAGTTAAGTAAGATATCTAAGCATTCCCCCCCCCATAACACACCTGTATGTATCATTAAATATTATCCATTAACTTTTCCTTGTTATTATTGTAGTTGATTAAAAGTTATTTACTATTTATCTCACCTCTCCACTCCATAGGCCCACACAATATTATACCTTTATAGCCGTCTTTAAACAATGATTTATTAATAAGATTTGTAGGACCTTTCCCTCAATCCCAAATTAGTTAATTACGTGCTAAGAAAATAAACATTAGACATCTAAGACAGTCTAAGAGATGTTAACATTTCTATTTAACAATCACCAAGAGTATACATTAGCATTTCTATGGCCCGGTTATTTATCCTAACTAAGGTTATCATTTCACTATTAGGATCATAATAAATTATATGGGGCTGCCCTTGAAGAGTGTTCGAAGACTTCAGTTAGTCCAGAATGCAGCCGCGCGAGCGATTGTGGGTGCACCTAGGTACACCCACATCACACCTATCCTCCGCGAGCTGCACTGGCTACCCATTAGTCTCCGGACCCGCTTCAAGGTGCTGGTCGTTACCTATAAAGCTCTACATGCCATCGGACCTGGGTACCTGAGAGACCGCCTCCTGCCGATTATCTCCCAGGTTAGATCTCACAGGTTAGGTCTCCTCCGGATTCCATCTGCCAGCCAATGTCGGCTGGCGACTCCCCGGGGGAGAGCCTTCTCTGTTGCAGCTCCAGCCCTTTGGAATGACCTCCCTGTGGAGATCCGGACCCTTACTACCCTCCCGGCCTTCCGCAAAGCCACCAAGTCCTGGCTCCTCCAGCAGGCCGGGGGGCTTGTGAAACATCCAGCCCCACGGAAATTATGAATGTTGCGTCTTTTTTTAAAGTGTTGTCTTTGTCTATTTGTCCCCCTTCCCTTGTCTGTTGTGAGCCGCCCGGAGTCCTCTGGGAGTGAGTGGCATACAAGACAAACAAACAAACAAACAAACAAACAAACAAATAAATAAATAAATAAATAAATAAATAAATAAATAATATGTTAACGAATAAACATTCAGTAGGTAATCTAGAACAGTCTATAAAGTACTAAAATCTCTACTTAATAATCATCAATAATTAACTAGCTTTTTTTTCATCAACTAACATTATTAACCAGTGTCTTTCCAGTAACAAAATGGTCTTTCCTCTCTCACCAGTTGCTGGGTCCATTCTCTTCTCAGAACCTTTCCAGGGTTTAAGACTTCTCTCTGCACTTTGCAGCTTAAACATTGTCTCATGTAGCTTTGTTGATACCCAAATTCATGAAGAGAATAGTAAGTGTGCACATTCTGGTCCCTTCTTTAGTCATCAATAGTTGTTTTTTTTAACACAGTTGTTAAATGGTAGAACTATGGATTAAATCAATTCCCTACAGTCCTTTGGGTGAGAAAAAATAATGCAGAAAATATCAGGGAAAGGTTATCAGACACTTGCTTGTCTTCCTGGTAGAAAATCAATGCCTCTTGTTCATCCCCTGAATTTGAGCCCTAAAAATTATAGGCCATGTAGCTACAGAAAAGCATCCATTAAGTATTGTAAATTTCCAAATGTCCTTAACCGTTGCCATGTGGCAATTCGTATAACCTGAACACAGTGGAGATCAAACTTGGTTTTCATATGTATTACTATTAATATTTTTGCAAAGCTCCTTTGCTTCAAAGCACAAAGCAACATCTAAGCTGATGGCAGATCCTCTTTGTGAAATTAAGCAATTCTGTCTAAAGACTCGTTCACATTTTAGTGTTTTGTTTTTCCAAAATGTGTCCCTTCTAGTGGAACATATGGTTAGCTTTTCCCTAACCTTAATGGGCTGTTTATTGTACTCTGTCTGAAAAGCTTCTTTCTCTTCAAGCAATATCATGCTCTGAGAGTTCTGTATGCTGTGTCTGCTTTTTATTCGTCTTCAGTAGGACTTTGAAAACAAAAGTTGTTGGCTAACAAACTATGTTTAAACCATCTTGGTTCATTTTCATTGTGTGATACTCTTCCATCAAAAGATACATCGGTACATAGCAATAGCAATAGCAATTAGACTTATACACTGCTTCATAGGGCTTTCAGCCCTCTCTAAGCGGTTTACAGAGTCAGCATATCGCCCCCAACAATCCGGGTCCTCATTTCACCCACCTCGGAACGATGGAAGGCTGAGTCAACCTTGAACCGGTGAGATTAGAACCGCTGAACTGCAGATAACAAGTCAGCTGAAGTGGCCTGCAGTACTGCACCCTAACCACTGTGCCACCTCGGCTGTTCCATATATAATGAGAAACTATTAAAAACCTAATGCAACACATACATTGGAATGTTTCAGTGGTGGGATTCAAATAATTTAACAACCAGTTCTGTGCCCTAATGACAAGCTGGGTAGGCGTGGCTTGGTGGTCATGTGACTGGATGGGCGTGGCCTACTCAATGTCACTCATGTCGATGGACGCTTCACCTTAGCTGTTACAATGGTAATAAGGGTTAACCGGAGAGGCAGTTTCTGTAAGCAGGGCAATAAAGATTAGGCTGGAAACAACACCAGAATGTTTCTTTCCTACCTTCCTTACAGGATTAGCCCTGTAAAGTGGGGGGGAAAAAATGAGATTTTGCTTCTAAGGAGTTTTCTGAACTGCTTAGAAAGTTAACAAGTTTTTTTCTTTTTTCTTCTTTTGTTTTTCCTTTTTTTTCCCCCTGCCTTGTTTTTTGTTCTTTTTGTCTTCTCTGTGTTTTGATTTTTTCTTTTCCCACTGGTGTGGGCATGTGTTGTTTAAGTAACAAAATAAAAAAAATTAATTAAAAAAGAAAGAAAGTTAACAACCAGTTCTCTCGAATAGGTACGAACTGGCTGAATCCCACCACTGGAATGTTTACTTGTCTACTAATTGAAATCCATACTATTTGTGTTTTGCATTCATTCCTTTACATTCATTCTTTTTTTTCCCTTCAAGTCTGAAAAAAAAGTACCACTGATGGCGGGGAGACTATGAAAGAGTGGATTTTTGCAATTCATTCCCTGCCTTATCTTGTCTTGTGAATGCATAAAATATGTAAGAATCACATTAAAGATTCCGTGCTCATGGTTTGTCCAGAAGTTTTATAAAAGAAGAATTTTCAAATAGGTTCAACAAGCCATTTTGATTTTGCATATGTTTCCATCACTTATAAAAAATGAACAAGACTGGATTCTCCTGATGCTGCCTGAAGACATTAATATTACTGAGTAAAAGCTATGAAAAGCTTATTATTGGGGAGTAATAGGTCAAAGCAGGGTTTTTGATGAAGTCATATAAATTCTGAGTTCAGCTTCGTCCTTGGCCTGAACAGGGAGAGACTGTCTGAGCCTTCTCAGATCTCTTCCTTGTTATGTGTCAGCTTTTTTTCCCCCAAACAATCTTGTGGTAAAGTGAAATTTAGGAATGCACGTTAAGAAATGGTACATAGCTATATAATGCATTGTGACTAATTGAATATATATTTTAGGAAGGACTTGGAATCTTTTGGGATGTAGCCTCATTAACCGTGAAGAAATTAATTTTAGATTATTGAAAAGGAAAACAGATGCTGACATTTGAAATACGAAGTTAAAAGGTGTAAGAGAAAGTGTTGAAAGTCCTGGCGTCTTAAAGAGATTTACTTTGAAAGTAAGACTGTATTTGCCAAAACAGTCAATCTTATTGTCATAATAACCGAGGTATCCAGGGACTCTGGTGATTCTTCTCAAATTGAGAATGAGAATTAAATATATTAATCTAGAAAAATGTTTAGTTGAAAGCAGTGGTGGGATTCAAATAATTTACCAACCACTTCTCTGCCCTAATGACCAGCTGGGTAGGCGGGGCTCAGTGGTCATGTGATCATGTGGCCAAGTCAATGTCACTCAGGTCGATGGGCACTTCGCCTTAGTTGTTACAATGGTCAGAAGGGTTAACCGGAGAGGCAGTTTCTGTAAGCAGGGCAATAAAGATTAGGCTAGAAACAACACCAGAATGTTTCCTTCCTGCCTTCCTTACAGGATTAGCCCTGTAAAGTGGGGAAAAAACAAAAGGAGATTTCTTCCAACAACCGGTTCCCCCAACTGCTTAGAAAGTTACCAACCGGTTCTCCCGAATAGGTGTGAACTGGCTGAATCCCACCACTGGTTGAAAGTAAAATAAGTCCTACAACAAACATACAATGAACAACCATCAGTTCCCCTTTCCTGCCTGCGAAATGATTTACTAAGAGACCAAATCTGTTATTTCAATGTCCCTGATTTTGTTTCTATTTTTTTAAGAGATGATGAAAAAAATAATAATAATTTCTTGGTTAGAATAACATTTTTGACCTACAACTAATGAAAAGTGAATTTTTAAATTTAGGATTAGAAGAAACTTGATGACATTTAGAATTTCTTTAAATATCATTGACCCTAGCAATAGCAATAGCAGTTAGACTTATATACCGCTTCATAGGGCTTTCAGCCCTCTCTAAGCGGTTTACAGTCAGCATATTGCCCCCAACAACAATCCGGGTCATCATTTTACCCACCTCGGAAGGATGGAAGGCTGAGTCAACCCTGAGCCGGTGACATTTGAACAGCCGAACTGCAGAACTGCAGTCAGCTGAAGTAGCCTGTAGTGCTGCATTTAACCACTGCGCCACCTCGGCTCCTTGTGTACAGCTTTTAAAAAAAAGAGTTGAATGATAGCAATAAAATTTTGTTGATGACCCAGGAAAGATGCAAGTTGAAGACTCTACGTTATTGTGACAAATCCATTTAATTAAACAATAGAGGAACGTTTCCTGTCCATTTTGTCTGTTTCTCAGCATTTTGCATTCCTCGATTCAAACCCCAGAAGGGTACGGCTAGTTGATGAGAACTAATTTGCTTGAAAGCAAATTACTAGTACTAGTCTCTTTTTATTTCTTTGTCGGTAAACACAAATTCAACACAAAAATAGTTTGTCGTGAAAGTGACTGCCTGTGAAGGCTTCTGGATTAGGGCTGAAAAGTGAAAGTGGAAGCAGGATGCTTCCTCCCATAATTGGGCGGACCAGATTGCGCTGATAGACTGGTCTCACCAAGAAAAAAATATATAACTTTCTCCATACTACCATAATATTTGAAGAACCCATCAGAAAAGTTCGCTGTTACAGCTAGGATCCTACAGAGACCTCTGGGAATAATTCAGCTATCAAAGATTTGAATTGCCTGATCTGCTACATTTCTTTTTTATACAGCTAAGCCAGCCGACTGTTGTACACTTAAAACTATGAAAATCTGGTCAGGCAGTGGTGGGATTCAGCCAGTTCGCACCTATCCGGGAGAACCGGTTGTTAACTTTCTAAGCAGTTGGGAGAACTGATTGTTGGAAGAAATCTCATTTTGTTTTTTCCCCCCTCTACAGGGCTAATTCTGTAGGGAAGGCAGGAAGGAAACATTCTGGTGTTGTTTCTAGCCTCATCTTCATTGTCCTGCTTACAGAAACTGCCTCTCCAGTTAACCCTTATGACATTGTAACAGCTAAAGCGAAGCGCCCATCGATGTGAGTGACCTTGAGTTGGCCACGCCAACCCACTCTCTTGACCACTGAGCCATGCCTATCCAGCTGGCCATTGGGGCAGAGAACCGGTTGGTGCTCTCTGAGGTTGCTTGTTTTCTTGCAGATGTTTCATAATTCCAAACTGGGTAACATCATCAGAGCTAGTAAGAAGTGCAGTTTTCTGCCAGTTTATATTCTGGTGCAGTGTTGGTGGGGATGGTCAGAGATTCATTTGGCTGTTTAGTGCTGGCTTCTTTGACATTTCATTGATTGGGGTATTGGTTACTTGACTGTTGGTCTGATGTTAATCCTGGAATTAATCTATGCTGATGTGGGTGCTGATTGTTGGTGGAGAGGTCCTTGGGTCTTTTTGTTCCCTTTCTGACTGGTTGGGTTGTCCCTCTTGCGTCGTCTATAGATGTTGTTAATATCTATGTGCCTATTGATGGCTAATTTGTCAGTGCCTGAATCCCTGGCATTTTTGGACATGGCTTGGTCTAGGATGGTTACATTTTCCCAACTGAAACTGTTGTGACCCAGCAGGAGCTGTTGTAGCTGCCACCAGACTCCGACAGCGAGGGGCCCTCTGAGTCGGCTCTGGAGGATGTGGAGGACCCTGGACAGGGTTCCGACTCCAAGCAGGGCGCAGAGAGGCTGGTTGGCCACCAGGAGGCGCCTGAGCCTTGGACCAGTGGGGAGGAGACAAGGGATAGTGATCCGGATGTCAGCAGTGAGTTGTTCCTGGATGCTCGACACCGAAGAGCTAATAGGCGTCAGGAACAGTTGAGCAAGTACAGGAGGTAATTGCACTCAGCTGGTGGTCATTAGGCTCCTCTCCAAACTATAAAAAGGACTGCTTGTGCACACGCCCCTCTTGCAGAAGTCAAAGCAGGATTGAATGTCGGAGAACATTATGGTGAGTTTGGCAGGCTGGATTGCTGCCAAGCCTTATCTGTGTTTATTGCTGCCCAAGCTTGTCTGTGCCGGTTTGCTGCCAAGGACCTGTCTGTCTGTTAATTAAATGCCGTAACTTATCTTTGGCTCGGAGTGTTTGTTGGTGTGGGACGAGGGGGGTCAGAACATGAAACTATGGTTAAATCTGTCTAAAGGTAAAGGTTCCCCTTGCACATATGTGCTAGTCATTCTCGTGAGGGAATGGTGCTCATCTCTGTTTCAAAGCCGAAGAGCCAGCGCTGTCCAAAGACATCTCCATGGTCATGTGGCCGGCATGACTAAATGCTGAAGGCACACAGAACTTCTTCCCACCAAAGGTGATCCCTATTTTTCTACTTGTATATCTTACATGTGTTCGAAGTGCTAGGTTGGCAGAAGCTGGGACAAGTAATGGGAGCTCACTCCATTATGCGGCGCTAAGGATTCAAACCACCAAAATGCCGACCTTTCTGGTTGACAAGCTCAGCATCTTAGCCACTGAGCCATCGCCTCTCCTAAATCTGTCTTTGTGAAATTAAAGAGTTTTCATCATGACTTCTGACTGACTTCATAGATGCATTCTACCAGACACCTTTGCAAACAGAGATGACTTAAAGGAATGTTTTTTTCAATTCACCTAAAATAGCTTATAAAGTAATTGCTCATATCCTGTGAGCTGTTGTAGTTAAGTTTGCTATATATGAAATACAATACTACTCAATGTTTACAGGCTTTGTCCTAAAGTTACAATAATCATGTTCTTCATGTAAACTTAAGTATTAATAGTTGATCATAATGGTGCTAATTTTGTTTTGCAGAATGGTCAGAAGGCATGAGCCTTTGTGTAATAGTGTCTCTCTCATCTATCTTTCTGCGTTTCTTTGATACACAGGATGAATTCCCACCTAATATTCCCAAGAACCATGGCATGACATAAGCGCGAACGTCAAAAGCGCGCCAACAAAACCGCAGCGCTAAAACCGCAATGTCAAAACCGCGCCGACAAAAACACGGCGCTAAAACTGCGATGTCAAAAGCGCACCGACAGAAGCGCAATTTAAGTTAAGGTAAGGTTTAGGGTTAGGTTTAGGGTTAGGTTTAGGGTTAGGTTTAGGGTTAGGTTTAGGGTTAGGTTTAGGGTTAGGTTTAGGGTTAGGGTTAGGGTTAGGTTTAGGGTTAGGGTTAGGTTTAGGGTTAGGGTTAGGGTTAGGTTTAGGTTTAGGGTTAGGTTTAGGGTTAGGTTTAGGGTTAGGTTTAGGGTTAGGTTTAGGGTTAGGTTTAGGGTTAGGGTTAGGGTTAGGGTTAGGTTTAGGGTTAGGTTTAGGGTTAGGTTTAGGGTTAGGTTTAGGGTTAGGTTTAGGGTTAGGTTTAGGGTTAGGTTTAGGGTTAGGTTTAGGGTTAGGTTTAGGGTTAGGGTTAGGGTTAGGGTTAGGGTTAGGGTTAGGGTTATTTTTAGGGTTATGTTACAGCGCGCTTCTGTCGGTGCGCTGTTGTCGGCGCGCTTCAGCGCTCATTCGTCACCGCGGTTTTGATGGTGCGGTTTTGTCACCGCGGTTTAGTCAGACGCGCTTTTGTCGTTCGCGCATTTGTGGTGGAACCCCCAAGAACTGTAGTAAGATTCTTCACCTAAGGTCTCCTCTTCGGAGAAATTGTTAAGAGCATGACTTGGTCTCACATTTTCTTTTCTTTTTTTGAGCTGTATTTCTCTTAAAACTGCAGATAAGAGTACTACGATGTTGCAATGACCCCGTGGCCTTTCCTTTATCTTCATTGAATTGCCAGGGTCAAGACTTGCTTTTCCAGCTTAGGATAATTTACTACAGTTTAAAAAACATAGTCGAGGCTACTTTCCACATCAAAGGCCAGAAAGTTCACATCACAGGGGAAACAACAAGTTTTTCTCTGTTATTAAAGGCCCATTGAAGTTGGTAACCTTGATCAAGAAATTCTGCTTTAATCTAAGCATGGCACCGTAGTGCTAGATTACGGGTGTCGAACTCAATCGTGCCTTTTGCCTTTGCAGAGCTGGGGTGGGCGTGACCTGTGCATGACGCAGCTGGCCCACAGGCCGCCATTTTGACAGGCCCGTGCTAGATTTACATCAATTTGCTCATTTCATCTTGTGTTTGCAATTTCTTTCTAAAGTCAACTCGAATAGCCATTCTTGTTTCTTTTTATTTAAGTCTAGTTTTCTAATGATGCATTTTTGCAGCTGCTTCTGATAGGATACATTGGAGTACCTTTTTTTTCATATTTATAGATAAACATACCCAACCGAAAAAATAATGCAGCATTCTGGAACGTTTGAATATGGAAGAATTTGTGTTTTAGTTTGTATATTGATTCAGCTCTTCTGCTGTCAGGTATATGACACTCTTTCATATAGAAATGGGAATGCACATGGGTTATGCTTTACATATGCCTTTTTCCAAGCCAGTACTATCCACAGTATTACTAAATACTAGACAACCCATGATCCATTGGTACATTGTTTCTGAGATGTTTCCTTAATGAACCAGTGGCAGAAAAGAACAGAAACAACTTGAATTGAGTTTCTTTGTGGGAAGTTTCAGGGAGCGTTAGAAACCTTCCTTCATCTCTCTCTTTCCTTCCAACCATCCCTCCTTCCTTTCTTCCCTCTCTCCCTTTCTCCCTTCTTATTTTGCTATTCCTGCCTTCCTTCCTTCTTTCCTTCCTCCCTCCCTAGAATTCTCCATTTCTCCATTTACTTTGCTTGTGGGAGGTTGGCAGGGAGCATTAGAAGCCTTCCTTCATCTCTCTCTTTCCTTCCATCCATCCATCCCTCCTTCCTTTCTTCCCTCTCTCCCTTTCTCCCTTCTTATTTTGCTATTCCTGCCTTCCTTCCTTCTTTCCTTCCTCCCTCCCTAGAATTCTCCATTTCTCCATTTCCTTTGCTTGTGGGAAGTTGGCAGGGAGCATTAGAAGCCTTCCTTCATCTCTCTCTTTCCTTCCATCCATCCATCCCTCCTTCCTTTCTTCCCTCTCTCCCTTTCTCCCTTCTTATTTTGCTATTCCTGCCTTCCTTCCTTCTTTCCTTCCTCCCTCCCTAGAATTCTCCATTTCTCCATTTACTTTGCTTGTGGGAAGTTGGCAGGGAGCATTAGAAGCCTTCCTTCATCTCTCTCTTTCCTTCCAACCATCCCTCCTTCCTTTCTTCCCTCTCTCCCTTTCTCCCTTCTTATTTTGCTATTCCTTCCTTCTTTCCTTCCTCCCTCCCTAGAATTTTCTATTTCTCCATTTACTTGTGGGAAGTTGGCAGGGAGCATTAGAAACCTTCCTCCATCTCTCTCTTTCCTTCCAACCATCCCTCCTTCCTTTCTTCCCTCTCTCCCTTTCTCCCTTCTTATTTTGCTATTCCTTCTTTCCTTCCTCCCTCCCTAGAATTCTCCATTTCTCCATTTACTTTGCTTGTGGGAAGTTGGCAGGGAGCATTAGAAACCTTGCTTCATCTCTCTCTTTCCTTCCTTCCATCCTTCCATCCCTCCTTCCTTTATTCCCTCTCTCCCTTTCTCCCTTACTTCTTATTTTGCTATTCCTTCCTTCTTTCCTTCCTCCCTCCCTAGAATTTTCTATTTCTCCATTTACTTGTGGGAAGTTGGCAGGGAGCATTAGAAACCTTCCTCCATCTCTCTCTTTCCTTCCAACCATCCCTCCTTCCTTTCTTCCCTCTCCCTTTCTCCCTTCTTATTTTGCTATTCCTTCCTTCCTTCTTTCCTCCCTCCCTCCCTAGAATTCTCCATTTCTCCATTTACTTGTGGGAAGTTGGCAGGGAGCATTAGAAGCCTTCCTTCATCTCTCTCTTTCCTTCCATCCATCCATCCCTCCTTCCTTCCCTCTCTCCCTTTCTCCCTTTCTTATTTTGCTATTCCTTCCTTCTTTCTTTCCTCCCTCCCTAGAATTCTCCATTTCTCCATTTACTTTGCTTGTGGGAAGTTGGCAATAGCAATAGCAATAGCAGTAGACTTATATACCGCTTCATAGGCCTTTCAGGCCTCTCTAAGCGGTTTACAGAGAGTCAGCATATTGCCCCCAACAATCTGGGTCCTCATTTTACCCACCTCGGAAGGATGGAAGGCTGAGTCAACCCTGAGCCGGTGAGATTTGAACCGCTGACCTGCTGATCTAGCAGTAGCCTGCAGTGCTGCATTTGACCACTGCGCCTCCTTCTTTCCTTCCTCCCTCCCTAGAATTCTCCATTTCTCCATTTACTTTGCTTGTGGGAAGTTTGCAGGGAGAAAGTTACTGGGAAAATCAGCAGGAAGTTGCGAGCCCAAGGTCAGTAGGCAGGTAAGTGTCTGTTGATTGGTCAGAGAGGGAGCAGGTATGTGTAAGGTTTCAAGAGGATGTGGATTGAGTGGAGGTGCACGAGAGGTGCCATAGGAGTTTGGGAGGGTGTGTGGAATGTAACATCACTTGAAAGGTACACAGGGGTACGGAGAAGTATATAGGTTGCAAAGGTGTGCAGGTGGGCTTCATACTTTGAGAAGGTTCACATGGGTGTCAAAGAGGCCCCTTGTGGGACAGAAAATGCATGCAGGGGTGTGCATGTTATGCTGCATGAGCCAGGGAAAGTGTGTGCATGCTGCAAGGGTCAAGGAGGATGCATAAGAAGTGCCACATGGAAATGTGGTGCATGGTGAGGGAAGCCGGTTGGGGAGGGCATGCAGGAGATGGGTTGGGAAGGGTGCCTGGAGATGTGAAAGAGGTTCTGCCAAGGTCTGAGGGGGCACAAACTGGGGTAATATAGTCAGGAAGGTGAACCGAAAACATCTATATACTAGTAAAGTTACTTTGTAATATTCAGTTGAGCAAAATTGGAAGTATTGGGCAATAATTATTGAACTCAATTGAGCTAATTTGCAGAATCATAGGACCCATTATGCCCAGGCAAATAAAATTTGGAGAAGTTCTGTCTCCTTCAATGTTGCTGGGTTACCGTTGTTTTGGTGCTGATGTAGGCAGCTGTGGTCACATGATCTTCATTTTAAATATTCCCTCACTGCTTCCTGGCCCCTCAAGCAATCCCTCGCTCTACCCTCGCCCCAGCAGGAGCCACTTACCTACCTGCTGGAAAGAGAAGGGAAGATAGAAGCACTCATGTACCTTTCCCAGGCCACATGTGCATCCTCCCCAATTTATGCAGCATTCTTGTACATCCCTATAGAATCCCAGGTGCCAACAAAACGGCGACGTTGAAAGTGCACCCACTAAAGCGAGTCGACAAATGCACGCCGACAAAAGCGTGCCATCGAAAACAACGGTAACAATGTTAACAACCCTTACCCTAACCCTTACCCTTATCCTAACCCTAACCCTTATCCTAACCCTTACCCTTATCCTAACCCTTACCCTAACCCTTACCCTTATCCTAACCCTAACCCTTACCCTAACCCTTACCCTTATCCTAACCCTAACCCTTACCCTAACCCTAACCCTTATCCTAACCCTAACCCTAACCCTTACCCTTATCCTAACCCTAACCCTTATCCTAACCCTTACCCTTATCCTAACCCTTACCCTAACCCTAACCCTAACCCTAACCCTTACCCTTATCCTAACCCTAACCCTTACCCTAACCCTTACCCTAACCCTAACCCTTACCCTAACCCTAACCCTTACCCTTATCCTAACCCTAACCCTTATCCTAACCCTAACCCTAACCCTTACCCTAACCCTAACCCTAACCCTTATCCTAACCCTAACCCTTACCCTTACCCTTATCCTAACCCTAACCCTAACCCTTACCCTAACCCTTACCCTAACCCTAACCCTAACCCTAACCCTTACCCTAACCCTAACCCTAACCCTAACCCTAACCCTAACCTAAAAACCCTAATTGCGCTTTTGTGGGCGCGGTTTTGTTGGCGCGCTTTAGTGGGCACGCTTTCAACGTCGCCGTTTTGTCTCGGCGGTTTTGTCGGCGCGCATTTGTCGGGTCACGGATGTTTTCATAATGTCCAATAAAGATTCTTTTTACGCCTTACTAAAAGCTAAAGAAATTATTATTTTACCTTACATTTTAAAGTCCAAGCTTGATTTTTAAAATGACAAATGACTTCTGTTGTCTGTAGAAGATTCAGCTTTGAAAGCAATAAAAGGGAGAAGGTAACTTTTCTAGACCCGAAGTGCTTGCCATTGCTGTCTTAGTTAAATTTATGTTCTTTTTTTACTGCTGTTTAAATGTAGGTATCTGGAATGAACGATTAAAGCTTGGAGGTTAATCATTATAGTATATGATTAAATTATACTGAAGACGGCACAACGCAGGGGCAAAGGCAAAAGACCCATTAGAGAGAGAGCCAAATTTTACTCCAGTTAGGCCAAACTAAGAAGATACCAATACTGCTGAAAAGTTTCTACAGGCTGAATCTGAAAAGGATTTAACTTTACTCTTAGTCATGCATCAGTGGCAGGCTTGATACTGCTGCCATCAAGTGGTGAATTTACAGATGTTTGTATATATACAATGTGAAAATCACAGCTGCCAGTTCTTTAGCTAGAGTTAGCTTTCATACCCAACGAGTTTTTTTTCCCCAAGAACCTAGGATGTCGTAATGTACTGATGTCATATATGTGCGGATCCAAGCAGTGTGGCTTCTTGCAATTGTCAGATGGAAATTTTCTAGGTGCTGTCCAACATTTTCTAGGTGCTGTCCAACATTTTTTTTTTAGTATGGCCCTCACTCACCCCTCCTGATGGCTGGTTTTAGCCATAATCTTTCAAGTTCAGTTTTCAGATCTTCATACTTCGTGCTGTTCTCCTATTCTTTTATCTTCTATTCTACAATACCCTGATATTATAATTACCAACGTTTTCTTGTTTTCAACTGCTGTGTGTTATGAACAAGGGTTTTATCTGTATTCAGAAATCCCACAATGTTTTAACATTTTCTATTATTTTTTTAATTTCATATTCCACCAATTTTTAAATACTGCTGTATGATTTATTTTTGGCAGATGTTGCAGTGAATCATGTTGGCATCTCTGTTATGTCATTTATAATCAGTTTGGACAAACGTCTCGCAGTTTTTTTTCTGCTTGTTTTGCACAAGCTACATACTGAATCATTTGAGAATTTTTAAATTCTGGCTTTGACTACATTAGTTTGAACAGTTCAAATAACTTGCCAAAATCAAGCCTTCAGTTTCTTTTTTTTAAAGGTTCCAATTGTAACCCGTTATCATATATTATCTTTATCTACTTTTCCCTTGATCTTTTAACTTCCTGGTTTTTTTTTAACTTGCATCAATGCTTGTTCTTGGCTGTCTTTTATATATAATCAGCCAATGCACACTTTTCTACTTTGACAGTTCATTTGACCCAGACTAAACCTCTGCCCACTTTTCTGCAGAGCAGGAAATCAACATTACTCCAGGGATTCAATGCATAATGAATAGTCATCAGTTTTCTTGTTTTTTTTTTTAGTTCAAACTGCTTAGTTCAGTAAATCCAGCAGTGTATTAAGAGTATGGCCCAGTTCAAATGAGCATTAGAAACTGTGAGCAAACTGTTGCTTCTGTTAAACATTTCTTTCTTCTTACCACCATACACCACTGTTGAGTTTCTGTGTTCCATCCAATTAATTTAGAGATGCATTTAATGGGAAGGTATATTTCCAGGGAAATACCCAGAAGGGATGAGTGACAGGAAACACACTGGATTTTATAAGAACAATTTTAAAACCAAGAATATGTATAAATAGTGGGTGTATACCAGGGGTGGGTTTCAACCGGTTCGTGGCGGTCCCTGCGAACCGGTTGGTCAGCGAACCCGGAAGTAAGTAACTTCCGGGAACGGCGAAGGGCCCACCCACGCACCCACGCTCCTTACCCGGTTTTGATGAGTTCTGCGCTTCCACGCATGCGTAGGACTCATACAGCGCCTGCACAATCCTCCAGGAGCAGCTGGAGCATCGCACAAACACTAGTACGCATGTGTGCGCCCCGTGCGCCACACGCACGCGCGGGGATGCCGCTGGCCCCGTTCCAACCAAACCGGTGTATACTATATTACACCACCCCTGGTGTATACTATATTATTTGCCTTTGAATCATTTGGTTTCAGTCTGGGGTCACAATTATCAACATGTTGAAAAAAAATTAATCCCACCACTGGCCTGATTAGCACTTGTATTGGAGGCTACCGATTAGTCTATGATTTGGAAAACATTTAGAAGAAAGCAATGACAAATAACTTTCAAGGTTTTCCTGAAAAGCTGTATGAATGTATCTATAGGTAGTCCTCAACTTATGATGATAATGGAGCTGCCCATCACGGCCATAAGTTATTTTACAGGATTTTTGTGATGGTTGTTAAACAAATTACAAAGGTCATTAAGTGAATTTGTAATGATTAGGCAAACACCACGATTGTTAAGTAAACTCATCGTTTGTTATTGACATTTTTGCTAAATGCCAGAAGCAAATTGGAATTATGTGACTGTAGGACATTGCAAACAGCCATGTCCTAGGTCCTGAATGCCTGAAGTGCAGTCATGTGACTTGGGGGGGGAGCTGAACTTCAGAATCATCATAAGTAACTTGTTATAATTTATGACTGGTCATAAGTAAAGGATCATTTGTACTTGTCTTGAGACATTTTTACTGCTGAGAAACAAATTGTTCCGGACATAGGAGGATGTCCTCCTAACTGAAGTTATATTGGTCTTTTTCCACATGGTGACCAGACCTGGGCAGTGGTGGGTTTCAAAAATTGTTAGAACCGACTCTGTGGGTGTGGCCTCCTTTGTGGGAGTGGCTTGCTGCCCATGTGAGCGGATGGGAGTGGCTTGCCGCCCATGTGACCGGATATGAAGATGCCGACGACACTTGTCAGAACCACCTTAAATTACCTCACACACAGCACTGGCATGCATAAGAATATGATGTAAGCTTGTTTTTTTAAAAGGCATCTTTGGTTTGCGTTAAAACAACTTCAACACACGCAATGTTCTGATTGCACCACAAACGCAGTAGTCATCCTTACCTTTCACAGAGGCACTGAGTTTTATAAATATGAGCATGATAGTGTAGAATAATCATATCCAAGGACCAGTGGTGGGTTTCAAAAACTTTTGGAACCTCTTCTGTAGGTGTGGCCTGCTTTCCGGGTCCACTGGTGGAACCTCTTCTAACCGGTTTGGTAGATTTGACGAACCGGTTCTACCGAATAGGTGCGAACTGGTAGGAACCCACCTCTGGACTTGGGCTACAAAACTCTGGAGCAGGGGTCTCCAACTTTTCTGGCTCTGTAGACCAGCAGTGGTGGTGGTAGCAGCAGGGTGGGAGGGGGAGATGTGATGATTTTCCACACATGCCCACTGCTTGTGCACATGGAGCTTCATATGCTTTCCCACCTCTTGTGCAGCCCAGTTCCCAGTAAGCCATGGACCATTAAAGTTCTGGTAATTGGGGGCCCATTCTCTAGAGCAATTCTAGAGGTCAGCAAAAATATGTATTTTTAAAATTGCTGCTATCTATCTTGAACTGGACACTCAATTTTTGTAATCCAAATCTTGCAGGTCTACTTATTATAAATTATAATGAAACTACTAGGAGCCGAGGTGGCACAGTGGTTAAATGTAGTACTGCAGGCTACTTCAGCTGACTGCAGTTCTGCAGTTCGGCTGTTCAAATCTTACCGGCTCAGGGTTGTGACTCAGCCTTCCATCATTCTGAGGTGGGTGAAATGAGGACCTAGACTGTGGGGGCGATATATGCTGACTCTGTAAACCGCTTAGAGAGGGCTGAAAGCCCTATGAAGCGGTATATAAGTCTACCTGCTATTGCTATTGCTACTACATTTCTTCCTTTCAGCTGTCAAATGCATGCATCTTTAAATTGCTCTTGAGCTTGTTTGAGTCCTAATGAGTCAACTTTGTTTCTGTGTAGATCTCAACCTAAGGAGTGATGACTTATCCTTTCCCTCTTGAAGTCCCTTTGATGTCTCTGAAGAATCATCCACCATGGAAGCACTGTTGAGTGTCTGCAAGAGGAAGGCCTTGTATCTACAGAAATACTTCCATTTAAACTTTCGGAAGGTTCACTGCTTGTGGATGACCGTACTGTAACCATCTGGGCTTCTTGCAGACGTGTGGATCTGATTTCTCAGAATCACCCGAGAACAGTCATTGCTAGGAATCCTTAGAGTTGAAGTTCCTACATCTGGAAACTGTTTCCCCAGCCTGGGAAAATGCTGAGTGAAGAATGGCTCTTCGGTGATATCATTGGCGCGTTTGAAAGGGGAAGGGCTCCTTATCATTCTTGAAATTGATGTGCAAACATATCTCTGAAACGCCTCTTCTCTTCTTTGTAGATGGAGACTTTTATTTCAAGGACACATTTATCAATCTTGGCTACTCCAAGTGATTTAAAGGTGTGTGTGTGTGTGTGTGTGTGTATGTATGTATGTATATATATATATGTGTGTGTGTGTGTGTGTGTGTGTGTGTGTGTGTGTTTTATTTGTGCTGATAAATAAATAAATAAATAAATAAAATAAATATCAGCACAAATAAAACACAAATATAACAAAGGCAACAGTAAAAAATATTGGGTTTCTGTCGTGATGGACTCTTGTGACGAGCCGATTGACAGATGATGGAAGCAATTAGCTTCCTCCCATAATTGGGGCTTACCAGGGGTTGTGACTCTCTCTCTCTCTCTCTCTCTCTCTCTCTCTCTCTCCCTCCCTCCCTCCCTCCCTCCCTCCCTCTCTCTCTCTCTCTCTCTCTCTACATATATATATATATATATATATATATATATATATATATATATATATATATATATATATATATATATATATATATATATATATATATATATATATATATATATATATATATATATATATATATATATATATATATATATATATATATATATATATATATATATATCATCAGCTAGCCATATATATATCCCTTTATTTATTTTATCAGCATAAATATAACAAAATGTAACAAAAAGGCAACAGTAAAAAATATTGGGTTTCTGTCCGGATGGTCTCTTGTGATGAGCCTAATGACAGAGAGTGGAAGTGTGACCTTCCTCCCATACTTGGGCATACCAGGGGTTGTGACTTTAAGTATATACCTCCCACCCTGGCTGGCTGATAAGGAGTCGTTCTCTGTAGCTCAAATGGTTAACTCCCTGCCTGGGAGGCAATGGAGCACAGGTTCGATTCCCAAACTTGGGTATGGCTAGCTGATGAGAGCTAAATAGCTTGAAATAGATCTATACTAGTCTCCCTTTATTTATTTTATCAGCATAAATATAACATATCTATATCTATATCCATATCCATATCCATATCCATATCCATATCCATATCCATATCCATATCCATCTATATCTCTATCTCTATCTATCTATCTATCTATCTATCTATCTATCTATCTATCTATCTAGCCTTTTCTTCTGCGGGATTATCATTGGAAGAAATGAAGGAAAAACAAGAATAAGGAAACATTTACTGATCTGGACTGTTTTTCTTTACTATGATGCCTGATGAGTGATTAAAACATTTTATTAGCTGCTATATAGAGCAGAAATACCCATCCCAGTTGGAAGAAGGCAAGGACAGGCTAGTAAGTCATACAGAACTGTACAAGTTACCCTTTTCAAGATATCTTTGGGTTTACGGAGCATTGATTTCTTTATTTCTTCTGACTTTAGAATCACCGTTCATGTATATGCTAGGGCACCACTGTAAAATTACCATGACAAACACAGCTATTGTTCATAACTTGGAAAGGAATTTATAGCCTTTTCATCAGTTCCTACACACTTAAACGAAAACAATTCATGTGCAGTTAACAGGCCTTGAAACAAGTGGTTTACTTTTTTCCAGGTATTTTACAATCAAAACTAACTGGTTATTGTACGTATGACACATGCAACAGTGTTTGCGATCACATTAACAAAACCTCACAAGACATATTTATGTAACAATCATTGAAAAAATTGAAGCTGTGCATGAAAGGGACCCTGAATTTTCTATTTACTACTCAATTAAGTGTTTGATGAAATAACACTCCGAACAGAAAATTTAAGTAGGCAGAAAATTAAGCTTTTTTTTGGCCTGTCTAATCTGGATTAGGGGGAGGGAGTTGAGTTTTATCCTCAAGTGGTCATTCAAGCAATGGTTTCTTCCATTACCATTTCCTGATTGTCTTGAGTATTTGCACAGTCTTCCCTCTTGAATATTATGTTAACCAGTCAAGATTTGCAGTCTGATCTAAGGCAAAAGAGAACTTAAACTGAATCTTATTATTATTTTATTATTATTATTTAATGGATTTATAGACCGCCCACAATATATAAAATATATTTTACATAAAGAGATGATTGTAAAGAACTGTAAAAAGAGATTAAATGAATACTTTGATAAATACCTGAGTAAAGGGACAAATTTAATTACTGTTTGGGATGTTAGTAAAGCAGTCATGAGGTGCTATTTTATACAATATAATTGTCTAGATAGGAAGAAATCACAGGAAAAGATGCAAAAGATATTGAATGAAATTAGACAAAGAAATTCCAAAGACAATGGATTTTAAATTTTTACACCAAATTAAACTGTTACATCAACAATTATCGATGTTAATGATTCAAGAAATAGAAACTAAATTGAATTATATGAAACAAAGACATTTTGAGTTTGCAAATACACAAGGAAGATGGTTGGCATATAAATTTAAAAAGGAAAGAGAAAAGAGAATGATTGAAAAAAATCCATGAAGGTGACAATCTAATAACAGATAATGATCTTATTAAAAAGCCCTTTCACAATTTTTAGTCCAATCTTACAAAACAAAGAGAATAATTAGTAAAAATACAAGAACACAATTTAAAAACATCACCATGCACCCAATCTAATCGGGGCTGGACCTCAGTAATGAGGTCAACAGCCCCAGGCCTGCCGGAATAGCCAGGTTTTAACGGCTTTTCGGAAGGCCATGAGAGTGGGTAAGGTCTGGATCTCTGAGGGTAGTTCATTCCATAGGGTCGGAGCGGCCACAGAGAATGCCCTCCTCCGGGGAGCCGCCAGCTGACACTGCCTGGCTGACGGCACCTGAAGGAGGCCCACCCTGTGCGATCTCACCGGCCGTTGGGAGGTACGCGGCAGTAGGCGGTCTCGCAGGTATCCTGGTATTTAAAACTATTTAAGATGGGAAATTAAGGGAAAAAGAGAATAGAAAAAAAAGAGATCCGATGGCTGCAATAATTACGTTTGTAGCTCTAAATCTGTATAACTGACGATAAACTGTACCTCTTTCCCATTGCTTACACTAACTTTGTAAATGGCGCTCCAAGGACACTCATATCAAACTTATTCTTGGGTTCTCTAACCCTCTAGGGCAGGGGAGTCAAACTCAAGACCTGCGGGCCGGATCGGGCTTGTGTGTTGCTTAAATCTGGCCCACGCGATCCGCCTGGAAATAGCAAAGGAACGACCCATGGTGCCTCTAGCAACTGAAGGCACAGGGAGGGGAGAATGCTCGGCCTCTTTGTGCCCCATTTTTGGCCTGGACAGCCTCCTGAAGCATTCTGCCGGCCAAACGGGGCGTGGGGGACTTTGCATAGTCCCCGTGCCCTGTTTGGCTGGCAGGGTACTGCAGGAGGTGTCTGTCCCATCTCCCAGCCCTCCCCCCGGCAGCCTGTGGAGGAGAAATATAATGCTGATCCATCCCTTGAAGAAATCCAGTTTTGACGCCACTGCTCTAGCGTTACTCTAGTGTAGAGCCGAGGTGGCGCAGTGGTTAGGGTGCAGTACTGCAGGCCACTTCAGCTGACTGTTATCTGCAGTTCAGCGGTTCAAATCTCACCGGCTCAAGGTTGACTCAGCCTTCCATCCTTCCGAGGTGGGTAAAATGAGGACCCGGATTGTTGTTGGGGGCGATATGCTGACTCTGTAAACCGCTTAGAGAGGGCTGAAAGCCCTATGAAGCGGCATATAAGTCTAACTGCTATTGCTATTGCTATTCCCACATTCCCCCTCCCACCAAAGACATATAAGGCAGGATTGTGGCATCAGAACAAGCAATGAAGATATACCAGGCTTTCAACAGATCCCCTTATCTTCAACGGGACAAAATGAAGCCTTAGCATTCTGCCTGTCTATGTCGGACTGAGATATTACTTATTCCTTTTTTTCCAAAACTGCCAAGGGTTGTTTTTGTTTTTTGAGATCAGATCTGGAAAAAAAAAAGGATTAATATTGAAATGCAACAACGTGGCACTAACATCATCATAAATGTGAGAAAAGTAATTCCCGACAGGAAAGAAAAAGCTGTTGTGGGAGGAATTAGTGACTTCACCCCTCAAGAGTTTTTTCTGCAGACAGCACAGGCACCGAGATGGATATCAGCATTCTTTCTCTTTATCAGCAAAAGAAAAACACCATCTGGTTTCTGTTTTCTCACATTACTCTGCTGCTTACCAGGATTCTGTGACTAGTCATGAATCTCATGAATAAAGAGTTAAAAACCGGAAGAAATATCAATCAGCCTCTCATCCCTTTCCCTCCTCCTCCCCTTCCTTTGCCAGCTTTGGAAGAAGTGATGGATACTCATTAAACTCATCTCCCTGTTTATGGGCCTATGAATAAATGATTTGTTAGCAGTAGTGTTGATCTCTTATATACGGTTTACGGTTTATTAGGATTTGTATGCCGCCCACTCTCGAGAGACTCAGGCTTACAGATAAAAGCAGGAAGGGGGAACATATAAAAATTAAAAATAACAAGACATTAAAATTTCACAACATTCATATAGCTTAGAATGGGGCTATATAGACCCTTTGCTAATAAAAACATTGTCCTTGTTTTTGCTTTTTAAAATTTTTTTGCATAGTATTATTTATTTTAAGGCAACCACGTTGGAGAAACTATAATAAAAAAAAACAGTGAGTCTTTTAAGCTTTTCTGTGGGAATGTTTTGTTTTGAGTGGATGAATGATTAGATTCAGAAAATCAGTTTTATTCAATTATTTAAGTAACCTGATTTACTTTGGATGCCTAAATCAAATTGATGAATCAATTTGAAGTCTTTTCATTTCCAATTGTATTCAGAAAGTGAATCAGACTGTCTGTGAAATGACTGGAAGCTTTGTAGATGAAGTACATCCTGTAATTACTGCTCTGTACGTGAATAACAGCCAACAATAGTATTTTGGCAATTTCTACTGGTAAATGCTGTGTATTTTACTACGAATGTTGTAGTGATGGACAACGTACCTCGCAAACATACTTTCAGCATTTTAAGATTCATATATTTTAGGACCATAACTGCCAAAAGTCACTTAAAGCATTATTTACTCACCTGAACCTTAATCTCAGCCATTTGATAATCCAAATATTCTACTGCAAGAAATAGATTGATTGTATTGTTGCATTTTAATCTGTTTCCCACTGTGTGTGATGTAAAAGTTCTATTAAAGTGACAGAATCTAGTCCCCAATAAAAATGAAGGCGGAAAAGTATGGGAGAGCATGCACAAAGAAAAAGAGTTTCTTCTCAAAATGAAACATATATTTTAACATAAAGGCCAGGTTATGTTAATCTGAGTTGAGATAAAGTGGAGATTTTGAATTGTGAGCAAATGTGTTTTCAGAAGGAATGAGCCTTCAACCTCCACAGGAAGGAACTCTTATTTAAACAAACTGAATATTAATGCATTCGATTGCAGTCATTGTCAAATATTTTATGAGCATTACTAAATTATTTAGTATCAACTGCTGAATTATTACCTAATTGCAAAATATTTGATCCAAATGTCTGTTGAAGGAAGTGCTTTTAATAAATGTGGAAGTTCAAATGGCTATAGTATCTCACTTCGTGTGCTTTTTAATGGCTGTTCTTTAATTCTGGAGGTTAAGCGGTCACCAAGGTTTTACTTACTTGAAAGTGATGTGCAAAATATTCCAACAATTCAGGCTAAGACTGGCTGTTTGAGCTTGGAAGCCCAAAACAGAACTTGGCCATTTTGAACGATATCACTTTGAGTATTCTAACTGGTCCAGTTAATTCGTTTTATAGCTTGTGACTGGATTGAATAAATTTAGGTGCATCGCTTCATTGGCAATTCTTGTGGAAATAGACTCAAATTTTTACAAGGCTTACAAAATAGAACTGTTCCCAGATTCTGAGCACAGATAAGGAGACCATTTTGACTCCCACCAATAAGAATGGAGAATCTCTTATCAGGAAAGCCTCCCTCCCTGGATTCTCAAGAAGTTATTTCTCTTGAAACGTGTTAGATTCTCTCTAAAAATCAAACAAATGAAAAAAATATCTTTGGTTTTGGTTCAGAAGGGAGAAAGATCCCTTCTAATAGATTCTAAATTTTTGACTTAATTGATTTTCTTCTTACTACAGATGGTTGATCAGCAAGTATTGCCTTTTTTCGCAGTTTGAACTTCCAATATTCTAAGTTTGTTCCAACAGGACATAGAAGATTTAAGCCATTTTGAATTTTCTCTCATGAGATCTTAGGCAACACAAAATGTTTTGCTGAAATACTTTTGAAGCTCAAATTAAAACACATGTTCCATTTTACCCCATATTCCTCAGGGAATTAAATTATTGTTGATAACATCTGGTCATTCTTAAACTCTTGAAATTTCTTTGGAGGGAGGGATTTCCATGGAATAAAACTAACCACAAATTAAACTAAATTAAACAAAAATATGGTTTATTTTAAACAAATGAAGAGTGATAAAACTAAGGAGGAAAAAAATGCAGAAAGGAAAGAAAGATGACAATAAAGCGAATGGAGGAAAATTGATTCATTCTCACAATCGTAATAGCTCACTGCATTCATAAAACATGTTACTCTCCAGCCAAAAAATGCACTACGCAAATTATCTTCCTATTTGAATGCAAGGTTTATATTTATATAATGCATAAGGAAAAGGAATAGTTTCTAGAAATAGCTTTAAAAGGTTAGTTTCCTCTCGATGGTTCAAAACTATAAAAGAAGCAAAATAAAAATACAGAAATTATGAGTTCAATGTGTATAGTTCTGTTTTCATTTTTGTATTCTTATCTCTACATTTAAATGCTGGATGATTTTAATAATGTTACAATTGATACTCAAAGTATTAAAAAATTGAGGCCAATTAATGCCTCATTCCTGCACAACGTGTCACCACCAAACCTAATGCAGAATACCCAGTTTGCTTGTTAATTTCCAGATAACTGTTCCTGTCTCTTACACAGAACTTAATCAAAAACCAGTTTTCCTAGCATGGATGGCTAACTGGAAATTTAGCTTAATAAATCACCATCTCTTCAAGTCTTGTATTAATCAATATATTTTTGTCTGCATGAAAATCAATGGAAACTGGATATGTTTTTTTGTATTTGCAATGCGTGATACAGTGACTATAAAACAAAAAATCTTTCATGTGTTTCATCCTCAAATCAGTATTTGCCAATATACTCTGCAGCATTACAAATTATTAGAACAATTATTCCATCTATTTTTTTAAAAAAAATTAAATGTGCTTTACTTTTAAGCAAATAAGTTTGTAAGAATGCATTTTTAATGCATCATACAAATGCTTTGTTTATCAAATTATGGTAAACCCTGGCTTGCGTCCTGTGAATTGAAAATGTTCCAGAGAGGCAAGCAAATCATCTGTGAGTTCATAGAATACTCCAAGCACCCCTGGCAATCCTTTAAATGTCTATATGTAAAAATACAAATTTTGTGGAAAGTGCCACTCAATTATTTAGAGGGAAGGGAAACCTTTAGAAATTATCAAATAGTGGTATACTTGGAAGTTGTATAAATATGATGCCAATTATAATTCAACTAACATGATTGTTAAAATAATATTAAAATTACATAAAAACCACAATTTGGTGGGGTGTTTTTTTTAAAAAAGAACTATTGGATTAAGAAGATACAATAGTGAGTTTTTTTAGTAACTGAACATTCAGCTTCTTCATCTCATTTAAAAGAAAGTCAAGGTATTGCAAAAGAGTGTGTATGTGTGTGTGCGCGCGCGCGTGCACACACACATATACATAGAAACTAACCTGTGGCCCACCTAGATTCTTCATATGCCCACATAAAGGATGTAACAAAAGGCTATTCTAAAACAACTAGGAGGAAATTAGACAAGCATGCAGGTGTTCTCTGAGCATTACTTGACATCACATAATAAGGCAACGCCACGTAATATCCAATGTTCAGGGGGTTGGGTGGTCCGTAGGTCAACTGCAGCAATGTAATTCAGATCTGTCCGGAGTGGTTTTTTGTAGATTGGACATGAGTACAGGCGCGGATCCTTTGAGGCTAAGAAGAGGCAAAGAAGAAATGTTCATTTTTATAAGTTTAGGAGACAACTCAAATAAAATTTCAATCCATATAACTAGTTGAAATGTTCAACAAGAGTTTAAATGTAACCGTATTTTTCGGAGTATAAGGCGCACCAAGGTTTTGAAGAGGCAAATAATTTAAAAAAAGTTTTTGCACTCTGCAAACCTCCCAAAAATGGTCCATTTTTTTGTGAAAACTGGCCCGTTTCCCCCCCCCAAAAAAGGCATGAATAGCCCTTAGGAGGCTTGTAGAGTGTTCCTGGGGGAGGGGCAAAAACAAGCAAAAAATGGCCCATTTTTCACAAAAACAGGCCCATTTTTTTTTAAAAAAAGGGCATTAGGAAGCTTAGAGTGAGGGCTGGCGGGGCAAAAATGAGCAAAAATAGGCCATTTTTTGTTCATTTCTGCCCTCACCAGCCCCCAGGAGCTCTCTGAAAGCCTCCTACAAGCTATGCACGGTCATTTTGGTGAATGGGGCATGGTTTCGGGATGCAAAAATTGCTGTATTCCATGTATAAGATGCACCCAGGTTTTCAGCCTCTTTTTTGAGGGGAAAAAGGTGCGTCTTATACTCTGAAAAATACGGTAATAAGGATTCATGGTGGTGCAATGGTTGCAGTATTTCAGATTAACTCTGCTGACTGCCGACTGCAAGCCGTTCCGATTCTCACCGGCTCAAAGTTACTGAGCTTTCCATCCTTTCGAGGTTGGTAAAATGGGGATCCAGATTGTGGGGGCAATATGCTGACTCTGTAAGATGTTTAGAGAGAGGCTGTAAAGCACGTGAAGCAGTATATGAGTGCTAAGTTATCAAATCTTACCTTGGCCAAGGATAAGTTGTGAAACCACTTATAAAAAGACATTTAGGAAGATTAAAAGGAACTAAGGGAAGGTTTTGACAATACAGAATAAGGGGAGGGAAAGCTTTCTGAAAGACCTGAAATGGAACATGTATATGAGGAATCTTAATAGGTATTTTTAATGCGCCAAATTTATGACATACAACATCTTTGCATGTTACAAGCAAGTGAAAGGGCACAGCAATGGCAGAAATGCATTCCAATGTTCTGATTTCCTTAGTGAAATAAGCAATAAAATATACATAAAAGTATTTTTTAAAAAATATTGCCAAACTAGATTTGAATCAAAAGGTTTCTCTGTGTGAGTGAATAAAAACCGTTTAAACCTCCATGTCACTCCCTCCACCACTTCAACAGTTTCACTTCACAGGGAAGAAAGCATCAGACAATAACCTTAACACTCCAGGGAGACAGACAGAAAAGCAGATGCTCCTCCAGGAAATTGTACATCAAAGCAGATGGGAGTTTAAAAATTAAAGCAGCATGTTGAATTGGGTCCAGCATGTAACACGCAGGCATAATATGTTCTTCAAGTAGCTCAACTCTAATCAGCCTTTCGGGATAATTAAAATTTCTAGGCCATTTAAAAAAAGAAACATTTATACGCCAATACAGTAATTCAGTTGGGAGAGAACCATAATGTGGATAATTATTGTCAGGATATCTTTTGTCCAGGAAAGTTAATTATCAGCGTATCAGACCAAGGGCCCATCCATAGTCCAGTGGTAATATGCTTCCAGTGATGGGAGAAAAGGGTCCCAACAAGTCGTTGGGGGGGGGGAATGCTATTTCCCAACCTATCTTTTATCTCATCGCTGAGAGGCCAATAATGTTGCTGCTCTCAAAAAAAGTAATATGGATTTCTTGCAGGACAGGAATTGGTTTTACTCTTCCAAGCCAGATAAGTGACCTCCAGTGATTCCTCCTCAACACACTGGATTGTCAAGTCAGGTGGCCTTCTGTTACAATCGCTGGGAAAACACTACTTTCTGTCAGAACTCAAGGAACAGACGATATAGAGGCCACGTTGTCCATCGTTAAGTAATTGACATGTTGTGCCTTTGGAGATTCTCAAAATAATAATAATAAAAACCTCACCAGATGGAATGCTTTCACTTCTTCTTTTCCTTCGAGAGCCGTCTCCAACTATGTCAGCCTGGGGGGGCTGCCGCTGGTTAGAAGCGCTACCCTTGGGTCGATCAGGGACTTTGCGGTGTCCCTGCGACCAGCAAGGTTTTGTCTTCCCAGTCACCGTCTCTTCAGGACGGTTTAGGTCCTGCTGGACCGTCCAAGGGCAAAAGTGTCATCGGCGGACTCAGACTGTTGAGTCCGCACGATGTTCCGTCGCGACGTTGGCTCCTCCCTCCTGACTTTGGAGATTCTCAATGGTTCAGGTCACAGTTGCCCCAAAGGTGCTTTTCCAAAAGGCAACTGAACTGTCTTGGTATTTTCTTTGAAAACTCTTCACTTCTCATCCAAGAAACATCTGCAGTTCAGAAGTTGCCTTTTGGAAAAGCACCTCTGGACAATTGACATACTGTGTCTATCCAGCTGGGTGAATGAGCTCTTAAGTTGATAACCGATGTTGGAATAGCAATAGCAATAGCAATAGCAGTTAGACTTATATACCGCTTCATAGGGCTTTCAGCCCTCTCTAAGCGGTTTACAGAGTCAGCATATCGCCCCCAACAACAATCCGGGTCCTCATTTTACCCACCTCGGAAGGATGGAAGGCTGAGTCAACCCTGAGCCGGTGAGATTTGAACAGCCAAACTGCAGCACTGCAGTAGCTGAAGTAGCCTGCAGTGCTGCATTTAACCACTGCGCCACCTCGGCTCTTCAATCAGAATCAGAACGCTCACTCAGGCCTGTACTGGCAATGATGGATTACAAATCATCCAATGTTATTTGGAACAAACCTGGTTCCCTGAAACAGGAATGGAGCCCACTCCCCCTATCAACGTTGTTGATTACTAAGTTGCAGGTAGAGGATTTGCCGCTGAGGCCAACTGTCCGGCATGCCAACCTGATGACGCTTTTTGAAGATGTCTCCCACATGACACCTGTGCGGTGTATGGGTTGGACTATGGGGTGGGGTTAGCAAGGGGAGGGGATTGGGTCACATATATTGATATCTATGATTACGCGCGCCTTTGCCTCAGATCCTGCTTTGCTTAGCTGCTATCTACTCATGACCAGTAAAAGTACTCTTAATTCTGCAAAATGGAGTTGAGTGGTTTCTTTCTGGCTCACTGAGGGAGGTAGCTGTGACAAAGACCATGACTCTAAAAGTCTCTGACATGAAAAGTCTTGTGGGAAGCAACACCTGTACTCATCTTATTTCTTTCCTGGCACTGATCATCCATGCAATGGCAATTTTAAATGCTATGCTTAGAATCCAAGTAGAATAAGACCCATTCATATTTTGGACCATGCATGGCATTCTCAAGTGAGAAGGGTGTTTGTTGTGTCCCAGCAGGAGCCGTTGGAGCTGCCACCAGACTCCGACAGCGAGCAGCCCTATGAGTCGGCTCTGAAGGATGTGGAGGACCCTGGACAGGGTTCCGACTCTGAGCAGAGCATAGAGAGGCTAGTTGGCCACCAGGAGGCGCCTGAGCCTTGGACCGGTGGGGAGGAGACAAGGGAGAGGGACCCGGACATTAGCAGTGGGGAGGAGCCAAGGGAGTTGTTCCTGAATGTCTGGCACCAGAGAGCTATTAGGTGTAAAGAACAATTGCGCAGTTACAGGAGGTAATTGCACTCAGCTGGTGGTAATTAGGCTCCTCTCAGACTATAAAAGGACTGCTTGTGCACACACCCCTTTTGCAGGAGTCAACGCATTAACTAATGTTGGAAAACTGTAGTGTTAGCTTGTCTGTACTGGTTTGCTGCCAAGGACCTGTCTGTTAATAAATTCTGTAAAGTATCTTTGGCTCAGCGTGGTTTGGTGTGGGATGAGTGGGGTCAGAACAGGTGTTTATACATGTTTTCAATATATAAACCCTTCATATACCTGCAAATCAGCTTGATAGGCACTGCATCTAGGCAGTCATCAACAGGTAACTACAATTGACCCCCAACATTTCTGATGCTAAATGAAACATTTCTTAAGTGAACTTTGCCCCATTTTACAAGTTTTCTGGCCCTCGTTAAGTGAATCACTGCAGTCGTTAAGTTAGTGAATGAATCTGGCTTCCTCACGTGACTTTGCTTGTAAGAAAGGTGATCGCACGACCTGGGGAGATTGCAACCAACATAAGTATGAATCAGTTGCCAACCATTCGAATTTTGGTCACATGACCATGAGGATGCTACAATGGTTGTAAGTGTGAAAAACTACCATAAGTCGCTTTTTAATGCGTCATTGTAACTTTGAATGATAACTAAATGAACTGGTTGTAACTGTACAGTTGTCCAGAAGACGCTTTGCTCCTCATCCAAGAAGTTTGAAGAAGCTCTGAAGAGCTGAAGAAGCTTCTTGGATGAGAAGTGAAATGTCTTCAAAGAAAGTCCAGTTGCCTCTTGAAAAAGCACCTTTGGGACAACCCATGACCTGGAGGACTGAGAAGCTCCATAGACATTTCCCTGTACAGCAGGGGTGGGTTCCTGCCAGTTCTGACCTCTTCTATAGAAGAGGTTCCACAAATCTACCGTGCCGTTTAGAACCGGTTCCAGCTCCCTCCCCCTGCCCGTCCGCACATCATCAAGATGAAGAGCGAGAGGAGGAATTCTGGGAGTTGAAGTCCACAAGTCTTAAAGCTGTCAGGTTTGAACACCCCTGGGGTTTTTTTTCCTAAAGGGTTAGGGGTGCAAGGGTCTTGTAACTTGACATCTTTAAGACTTGCACACTTCAATGCCAGAGTTTCTGAGCCAACATTTTGGTTGCTAATCAAGAGCGTTGTTAAGTGAGTTTCACCACATTTTACAAGTTGGCCACGCCCACCCAGTCACATGGCTGGCAAGCCATGCCCACCCGGTCACATGGCTGGCAAGCTACTCCCACAAAGCAGGCCACACCTACAGAAGAGGTTCTAAAAAAAATGTGGAGCCCACCACTGCTGTACAGATATGTCTTACCAAAGTTAAACAAATAGATTTAACCAAATAAATGCTGGGGTCACAAATATAGAGCCGAGGTGGCGCAGTGGTTAAATGCAGCACTGCAGGCTACTTCAGCTGACTGCAGTTCTGCAGTTTGGCTGTTCAAATCTCACCGGCTCAGGGTTGACTCAGCCTTCCATCCTTCCGAGGTGGGTAAAATGAGGACCCGGATTGTTGTTGGGGGCAATATATGCTGACTCTGTAAACCGCTTAGAGAGGGCTGAAAGCCCTATGAAGCGGTATATAAGTCTAACTGCTATTGCTAACTGCTATTGCTACTGAAAGAAAAAAAAAGGGGGGGACTACAAAGCTTTGGGTTTTATTGCAGTTGCATTTATATCTTATGGGATTTTATTTCTCGAAAGAAAAAGGTTTCTGTTTCCAGGCCAACATTCTGAACCAAATCTCAGAAAGCAGAGCAACAGTCTGTCTCTCCAGCCCGCCGTTGAATTCTGACAGCTGTTTCCCCCTTCACGGATCCCAGAGCTTCTCCCCCTCACTTCTGAAGTTGGACTTTCAAGACTTTTGACTTGTTTGCTCAAGCAGATCCAAACTCTATACGTTCAGCTGTCAACAAGAGCACCTACACACCAAGTAACAACTTGTAGCCTTGTTTTAAAAAATCCTCACAAGTATAAAAAAACTGGGTTTAAGCTGATCGACATTTTAAAAAAAAAAAAAATCCATAATTTAAGTGGAAAGCAATCCTTTGCCACTGTGTTGGTTTTCCCCAGATGAAGAAATGTATTTTTTTTAATTCTCTTAACTCATGGGTTTCATTTGGTTTTTCACAGCAGGTCTCATCTAGCTTAAGTTGAAGTAGAAATGCATATTTTATTACAGTCTCCTCTTCATTGGCTAACCTACTTCAAGCTACTTCTGAGCATATAGTGGGGAGTGGGGGGAAAGCAGCATCCTTCTTTTTTACATATTATTTAGTCACTTTTATTCTCCCCCTGCCCGTCCGTACAGCCGAGGTGGCGCAGTGGTTAGGGTGCAGTACTGCAGGCCACTTCAGCTGACTGTTATCTGCAGTTCAGCGGTTCTAATCTCACCGGCTCAAGGTTGACTCAGCCTTCCATCCTTCCGAGGTGGGTGAAATAAGGACCCAGACTGTGGGGGCGATATGCTGACTCTGTAGAGCTGAGGTTGGCTGAGGTGGCACAGTGGTTAGGGTGCAGTACTGCAGGCCACTTCAGCTGACTTGTTATCTGCAGTTCAGCGGTTCTAATCTCACCGGCTCAAGGTTGACTCAGCCTTCCATCCTTCCGAGGTGGGTGAAATGAGGACCCGGACTGTGGGGGCAATGTGCTGACTCTGTAAACCGCTTAGAGAGGGCTGAAAGCCCTATGAAGCGGTATATAAGTCTAACTGCTATTGCTATTGCTATTCTGCCTAAAATGTAATTGCAAAATTGCAAAGTCAATCCTAAAGCTGGCCAAAGGAATGGTATAAAATAATTTCTATTGATCTGTTTAAATATAGGTATTGTTTCTATTGAGAAAGGAAATAAAAAAGGTGGGATTCAACCAACTGAGTTCTGCATCCCCATACATCTCTTTTTTTCTCTTTTTCTTTATTGTACAAGTGCATTCTAAATCTAATCAACGACAATTCAAGGCTAAAAGATCACATAGATGTAGCAGAACCAGCTTAACTTAGAAGTTGGACCTGGTGAAGGTTTCTTTTAACATAGAATAATTTAGGATTGCTTGCAGAGTCCAAGAACTGTGCCAATAAACCTTGCTTCCTGTGATTCCAAATGGTGATCATGGCTTAGCAGAGATTGTTTCAAATCAAACTAACATCCTCTTTTGAACACAATTCACCAACTTCTAACGCAACTTTATACTTTCTTAATATCCACAAAGCACATACGTTAGCATTGCTGTTGCTAGAAATACAAAAGCAAATACACTTTGCATATTACTAGGTAACATATTCAATAAGGAGTATTTTGATATCTCTGCTCCCAAAAGAGCAACTAGGAATAAAGCTTTTCGGGACCCTATATAAAAAAAATGGCAGCATTTGTTCTTCAAGGACTGATAAGAACAAGCATTTCCATTTAAAATCCAAACATTTTTCTTTCATGCCACAAAATCAATAGAATTCATGGCCTATTTTAAAGTGTGAAATACTCCCAAATCAGTGGTGGGATTCAAATAATTTAACAACCGGTTCTCTGCCCTAATGACCATCTGGGTAGGTGGGGCTCAGTGATCATGTGACTGGGTGGGCGTGGCCAACTCAAGGTCACTCAGGTCGATGGGCGCTTCGCCTTAGCTGTTACAATGTCATAAGGGTTAAACGGAGAGGAAGTTTCTGTAAGCAGGGCAATAAAGATGAGGCTATAAACAACACCAGAATGTTTCCTTCCTGCCTTCCTTACAGGATTAGCCCTGTAAAGTGGGGGGGGGGGAGAAGATTTCTTCCAAAAATCAGTTCTCTGAACTACTTAGAAAGTTACCAACCAGTTCTCCCGAATAGGTGCGAACCGGCTGAATCCCACCTGTCTTAACTGTATCATCAAAATCACATTCAATTTAATACTCACTGTTGTTTTCTGCATATATTCTTATCACGGGCATTGGTTCAAAGAGCACCTTGGGTTTAGATTCAATGAGTTTCATGTTCCTTTTGTCCCATCCAGCTCCTTCTAGGTAGAGGCCATACACATAGACCCCTTCAGAAGGAGGAGTTGAGACGTCGTCGTTCATCCACTTTGTGACCTCACTGCACAGAACTACACTGTCAAGTGCCCATCCCTTGTTTGCTCTTGTTATTTCCTGTTTCAAAGCAATGGATTAGATTAGATTAGATTTAATGAATTTATAGGCCGCCCCATCCCGAAGGACTCTGAGCGGCTTACAACAAATGCATTTTAAGAAGTAAAAAAGTTAAAAAGCGAGGAAACACAGATTTAAAAAAACCACATCATACACCCAGTCTAATCGGGGCTGGACCTCAATCATGAGGTCAACAGCCCGAGGCCTGCCGGAAAAGCCAGGTTTTAATAGCCTTTCGGAAGGCCATGAGAGTGGGTAGGGTCCGGATCTCTGGGGGTAGTTTGTTCCATAGGATTGGAGCGGCTACAGAGAAGGCCCTCCCCTGGGTAGTTGCCAGCCAACATTGTCTGGCTGACAGCACTCGGAGAAGGCCCACCCTGTGCGATCTTATCGGTCGTTGGGAGGTATGTGGCAGAAGACGGTCTCGCAGATACAGTTATGGAACAGTTAGACCAGAATTTCTGCCACCAAAGTTGTTTCAGAATAAAGAACCCAAAAACCAGAAAATACAATGGAGTCCCATATTTTCTTTTTCTCCTGAGATTTTCTAATTGTGTACCAATTTCTATAGTATGTAGACAAGTGAGACACAAATGTGCTTTTTCAAGAGGTAACTGGACTTTCTGTTTTTTCTTTGAAGACATTTCGTTTCTCATCAGTGGTGGGGTTCAAATAATTTAACCACCGGTTCTCTGCCCTAATGACTATCTGGGTAGGTGGGGCTCGGTGGTCATGTGACTGGGTGGGCGTGGCCAACTCAAGGTCACTCAGGTCGATGGGCGCTTCGCCTTAGCTGTTACAATGTAATAAGGGTTAACCGGAGAGACAGTTTCTGTAAGCAGGTCAATAAAGATTAGGCTAGAAACAACACCAGAATGTTTCCTTCCTGCCTTCCTTACAGGATTAGCCCTGCAAAGTGGAAAAAAAACAAAAGGAGATTTCTTCCAACAATCGGTTCTCTGAACCTCTTAGAAAGTTACCAACTGGTTCTCCTGAATAGGTGCGAACTGGCTGAATCCCACCACTGCTTCTCATCCAAGAAGATTCTTCAGCTGAAGAAGCTTCTTGGATGAGAAGCGAAATGTCTTCTAAGAAAAAACAGAAAGTCCAGTTGCTTCTTGAAAAAGCACCTTTGGGACAACCATGACCTGGATGACTGAGAATCCCCATAGACATATACAAGTGAGAACTAAACAAGGTTTGTTTTGGTTCCTTCAGGTCAATGATGACTTCTGACAACTGCCTGGTCAAGGCCCCGCAGTTTTCTTGGCAAGATTTTGGAAGTGGTTTGTCTTTGCTTACTTCTTAAGGCTGAGAGCAACTGACTGGTTCAAAGTCACCTAGGTGGCTTCATGCCCAGTCTCCCAGTTTGTAGACTGGTGACTCAACCAGCACACTAAATTGACTCTCTAACACCACTTCCATGGGTAGGTATACAAGTGAGCACTTTACTAATTGATACTTCTTTCATATTTCTTCTTTCTCTTTCTTTATAGATCCTCACTCAACTCATTACTCTCATCAGAGCCTTCTCTGTGGCTGCTCCGACCCTCTGGAACGAACTCCCCGTGGAGATTCGAACCCTCACCACCCTCCAGGCCTTCCGCAAAGCCCTTAAAACCTGGCTGTTCCGACAGGCCTGGGGCTAAAAAGCTTCTGCCCCCCCTTCTCGAATGGTATGGTTGTTGTGTGTTTTTAAATTGTGTACTGTTATGTTTGTTTTTTGTTTTTTTTACCCCCTGTCTGTACCCCTTCCCGACTAAATTGTGAGCCACCCTGAGTCCCCTTCGGGGAAAAGGGCGGCATATAAATGAAATCAATCAAACAATCAATCAATTACACACCATCTGATCAGTGTTTTTATTGCTCAGGAAACCAGCTGTAAGTTATATTAAAACCTAGTTTAGAAAGGTAACATTTTCTAGTTATCAAAAGCATCAGAAAGGTGGGACTGATTTAGAAAGATACTTTATAAAGGAGTCAAAAATTAATTGAAATTCAGAAGTCACAACTTTCTCTGAAAAATTACCAATGGAAACAGGTTTTCAAGTTTTGACTGCTAGAACATTTCCTTGTAACTCCTCTAACTTTCACTCTCCTTGTAAGGGGGAGGCCACCTGTCAGCCAGTTAATGTCTACATCCTCTTGTTAGCAAATTCCCTTTTCCCTTCCTAGAAATCCAAACACAGCAGGTTCTCTGTTTCTTATTATTTTAATCTACCAGAGAGGCAGCAAAAAACACCATGCAAAGGAGACATCTGAACAAAAGGAAGCTTTACAACTTGGACAATATTTTTAGCAGTGGAGTCCTCCCTGCAGAATAGGAATTAGGCAGGAGCCATGCACACAAAAACACACAGTTGTACAGAACAACTGACTGGCTGCTGGGAAACACAGAATACCAAATTAGGGAAGTTCCCTAGCATGATAGGAGTCGTTGGCAGCTGCCAGGAATCAGCTGGTTGCTGTGTTCCACTGTGAGCTATATAAACAGCTGGTGAGAGCCATTACAACCAGTTGCCCAAGTACAACAGGCAGTTTTATATATTTCATTTAGAAATGTCAGCTTGTCAAAATCATGGGTAAGAATAAAGTCTGGAATTTAAGATTTAGAATATTTCCCTGACAATATGGTAGATTTTTGCTCCTGGACTTTCAAAGACGATCTTTTCCTGCCATAATTTACTGTTGTGGCCCAGCAGGAGCCGTTGGAGCTGCCCCCAGACTCCGACAGTGAGGGGCCCTATGAGTCGGTTCTGGAGGATGTGGAGGACCCTGGACAGGGTTCCAAGTCCGAGCAGGGCACAGAGAGGCTGGTTGGCCACCAGGAGGCGCCTGAGCCTTGGACCAGTGGGGAGGAGACAAGGGAGTGTGATCCGGACGTCAGCAGTGAGTTGTTCCTGGATGCCCGGCACCGGAGAGCTAATAGGCGTCAGGAACAGTTGCGCAGTTACAGGAGGTAATTGCACTCAGCTGGTGGTAATTAGGCTCCTCTCCAGACTATAAAAGGAATGCTTGTGCACAGGCCCCTTTTGCAGAAGTCAACGCAGGAACTAATGTTGGAGAACAGTATTGTGAGCTTGGCAGGCTGGATTGCTGCCAAGGGTTATCTGTGCTGGTTTGCTGCCAAGGATCTGTCTGTCTGTTAATAAATCCCGTAAAGCATCTTTGGCTCGGCGTGCGTTGGTGTGGGACGAGGGGGGTCAGAACAATTTACTATTGACTTAAGCTCTCTCAAGCCTAGTATAATATTTGCAGGGTAGTAAAAGAAGAAGACTGGGACACCCTGTTCCTGTTTATCACAATCATAAAATGAAAAAAAAAAACAAGTTAAAGAAAAGTGAGGTCCAATCCCAGCCCTACTTTTCTTCGGGAAGGCAAAGGCAACTCCATTCGCTTTCCTGAAAATAGATGACATCTCCAGCATGTATTCATTTCAGATAAAAATCAAAACAAGTGGATAGAATTGTAGAGCAATCGGATATTTCACCTGTCTCATTGCAGTTAAAAAGCCCTGGGGGTTGAAGAATCCTGTCATCCAAAAGCAATTTGGTCGCTTCTCGAAAATCCAAGAATGAAATTGCCGGTTTCTTTCCAGAAGTTCAGTAAACCAAAAACCCAGGGTGCTAGAAGCCCAAGATGCCTGGAAACAGAGAAAATAACATGGTACAAGAAACTACGCTGTACAATGCTTCGAAACTTTTTTTTTTTGTAAAAAAATTTTTTTATTTATTTTCAAAACAAACATACAACTCCTCCTTCTTTACATACTGTAGAAAGTGTATCAGCTGGTTACAAAAGGCTTTCGTGCATCTCTTCCACCGTCATCAAATATAATTCATATTAACTCTAATATCTTAACTCAAATATTTATTATATTAACATCATCATACCTCCACTTTTATTTGACTATGATTATTTAAACGTCCTTCATCATAAAATATACCAAGATTTAATACATAAGCACATACTGGCATTTCATTTACTTATCTATAAAATCCTCCATTAACATTAAATCCTCATATCCTGTTTTAGCTAAACATCCATAATATTTGATACCAAAATTTTCTAAACCTCCATGTATATAATTTATTATCATTATCCTTTCTTTATTTAACTATATCCTATATCATAACATTTCCCCCCTATTAGTTAAAACTTGACTGTATCTAATTTTGTTTTTTATTATTATTGTTATTAATAATCTTTATATATAGTCCAAAAATATTTCTAACCTTCCCTGCTCACATCCAATTATTACTTATCATAACAGCTCAACATTGTATACATTACTATCATTATCAATTTTTATTTAACTATACCTATTACCACTGGATTTAACTACGTTTAGCTAATTTTGAATTATACTCTTCCATCTATCAACCTGTATCTCTCAAAACTTGGGTGTTGAAGAAGCAAAAGTAAACTGCATTTGTTTCAGAAGATTCATATCTTCAGAAGATTCAGAAGATCCATATTAAAGACAAGATGTCAGAGAAAAAAGTAACTAGAATCGTCCTCCTTGTATGAAGGAACATTCAATCAAGTTAGCTTTTGGTCCTTTCCCACCCAAATTTGAGGTAGCACATGGCAAGTGGATCAAGTTACTCTTATAAAACATTACTGTTGGATGCAGATCATTATGCTGCTCGTGGGTAAATGCATTTTTTAGACAAAAGAGAAGTCCCAGTAGACTCTGCAATACAATTAGTCCAGTGGTGGGTTTCAAAAATTGTTTGAACTTACTCTGCGGGTGTGGCCTCCTTTGTGGGAGTGGCTTGCCGCCCATGTGACCGGATGGGAGTGGCTTGCCACCCATGTGACCGGATGGGAGTGGCTTGCCACCCATGTGACTGGATATGAAGATGCCGACGACACTTGTCAGAACCACCTTCAATTACCTCACACACAGCACTGGCATGCCTTAAGAATATGATGTAAACTTGTTTTTTAAAAGGCATCTTTGGTTTGCGTTAAAACAACTTCAACACACGCAATGTTCTGATTGCACCACAAACGCAGTAGTCATCCTTACCTTTCACAGAGGCACTGAGTTTTATAAATATGAGCATGATAGTGTAGAATAATCATATCCAAGGACCAGTGGTGGGTTTCAAAAAATTTTGGAGCCTCTTCTGTAGGTGTGGCCTGCTTTCCGGGTCCACTGGTGGAACCCCTTCTAACCGGTTCGGTATATTTGATGAACCGGTTCTACTGAATAGGTGCGAACTGGTAGGAACCCACTTGTGAATTAGTCCCCAACTTACAACAGCTCATTTAGTGACTGTTCAAAGTTACTACAACACTGAAAAAGTGACTTATGACTGTTTCTCACACACATGACCAAGGGAATCCGTGCATCAAAATTTGGACACTTGGAAACTGATTCATATTTATAATGGTTGCCTTTTGCGACCTTTCCACAAGCAAAGCCAATGGGGAAGTCAGATTCATTTAGCAACCATGTTACTAACTTAACAACTGCAGTGATTCATTTAACAACTGCAGCAAGATAGGTTTAAAAAGGGGGCAAAAAAGTCACTTAACAAATGTTTCACTTAGCAACAGAAATTGTGGGCTCTACTGTGGTTGTAAATCGAGGACTACCTGTACCAGAGGTGGGTTCCTACCAGTTCGCACTTATTCGGTAGGACCGGTTGGTCAAATCTACCGAACCGGTTAGAAGAGGTTCCAACAGTGGACCCGGAAAGCAGGCCACACCTACAGAAGAGCTTCCAAAACTTTTTGAAACCCACCACTGTACTAAATTGATAAGACAGAAATGGCATGGAGAAATTACTACATGAGACATCCTTCCTATACACATGGCCTAGAAATTTCCCACTGGGGTGTCAAATAAACATATGAGAACAAGCCTTCAATTACAAGGAATCAATTAATTAAAAGTAATTATGTAGGCGTGTTTAGATGCTTTGACCATGTCATAACTGGATTAGGGGAGTTAATTCAGAAGAATGATGCTCTAACATTATTTTCCTTCTAATGAAACAATTCATTTCATTTCATTTCATTTATTGAATTTCTAAGCCGCCCAATCCCGAAGGACTCCGGGCGGCTTACAGAAATGAAAAATATTTTAAAAAATTTAAAACAATAAGACACAACAAAATTAAAAAGAAGCATAACATGCACCCAATCAAGGGGGGGGGCTGGACCTCAATCAAGAGGTCAACAGCCCCAGGACTGCCGGAAAAGCCAGGTTTTAATAGCTTTACGGAAGGCCATGAGAGTGGGTAGGGCCCGGGTCTCTGGGGGTAGCTCGTTCCATAGGGCCAGAGCGGCAACAGAGAAGGCCCTACTCCGAGGCATGACCAGCCGGCATTGTCCCGCAGAAGGCACCCGGAGAAGGCCCATCCTGTGCGATCTTATTGGTCTTAGGGAGGTATGCGGCAGAAGACGGTCTCGCAGGTATCCAAGTCCTAGGCCATGTTCAAGAATACCAACCTTTCTCCAGCGCTCTGGAATCCGTGCATCATACATACAATCCAGAGCATCCCTGAGATTCTCGTTCATGATTATGGTTCCATCAATGGCCAGTTTAAGATCTGTCAAAGTGTTTCGCACCAGAGCAATAATCCTTTGCATCCTGTCAATTTCCTGTCGCAGAAAGATGTTCATCGGCTGGAATGGTCCCATTTGCTGAAGCCTTTCCTTTACCTAACATGAGACAGAGAAGATTTAGATATAATGCCAGTTAGTATGCTGACTACCATGTCCACAAGGCTACTGACTTCTATAAAATTCTATGCAGAAGAAATGAAATTGGGGGGGGGGTAGATGTTTTTTCCGTGACCTGTCAAAAGCGCGGACGGCAAAAGCGTGATCGACAAAATCGCGCCTTTGACATCATCACAGCGCGACGAAAAAGATCGAAAAATTCAAATAAAAATTAATAAAAATTAAATTAAAGCAAGCCGATTCACATAAAGGTAAGGGTTAGGTTTAGGTTTAGGGTTAGGGTTAGGTTAAGGGTTAGGGTTAGGGTTAGCTTTAGAGCGTTAGCGTTAGCGTTAGCGTTAGGTTAAGGGTTAGTGTTAGGTTTTTCGTTACTTTAACGGTTAGGTTTAGGGTTAGGTTTAGGGTTAGGTTTAGGGTTAGGTTAAGAGTTAGGTTTAGGGTTAGGTTTAGGGTTAGGTTTGGGGGGCTTAGGGTAAGGTTTTCGCTTTATTTTTACATTTTGGAACTTTTTCGTCGCGCTGTGATGACGTCACAGCGCGCTTTTGTCGAGCGCGATTTTGTCCTACGCGCTTTTGTGGTGGAACCGTTTTTTCCAAAGTGGCATGGAGCATGAACTCTTTGAACACTAAAATCATGTAAAAGAAGCTTGCCTTTAAAAAAAAAATCTCTGTATCAGTTAGGGGATAAAAGTATTTGAAAATAAATGCAAGTATAAAAAATGGTATTATATTTAGAGGTTTAATGTATCCGTAATTCTCTATGGAAAAACAAAAAAAATTGCAGAAAGCTTTGCAATGTAAAGATTGCATAAATCTAATTATAAACATAAATACCAAGTCAAACCAAATAAGCGATCAAATATACTTTAGTGTATTTGCATGCAAGAGCCAGATTGGTGCAGGCTAGAAACTAGGGGAATATGAGGTCTAGTTTTAGGCATGAAGCCAGTTGGGTGGCACAGTGGTTAGAGTGCTGTACTGCAGCCACTTCAGCTGACTGTTATCTGCAGTTCGGCGGTTCAAATCTCACCGGCTCAGGGTTGACTCAGCCTTCCATCCTTCCGAGGTGGGTGAAATGAGGACCCAAACTGTGGGGGGTGATATGCTGACTCTGTAAACCGCTTAGAGAGGGCTGAAAGCCCTATGAAGCGGTATATAAGTCGAACTGCTATTGCTATTGCTAATCCAAGTTCTCCACTCTCTGTCCTAGGAAGAAGGCAATGGCAAACTCATTCGGAAAAAACTTGCCAATAAAACTATAGTGACATGTCCAGGCAGCCTCCAAGAATCAAACAGAACTGAATGGGGAGTGGGGCAATACTACATATGCAGATCACATTAATCAGGAAGGCTGAGCAAACTACTCATTTTGTTATTCATTTGGATTTATTTTTCTCTCATTCACTGTGTTCCACTCGCAAGGGACATGGAAGGCACACCTGGCTCACACATTGCAAGTAGCCATTAGGTCCCCAAATGCAATCAAACATTTCTTTTATACAGGTGGAGGTCAGTTTGTACCTGCTGCCTTAAAACATTTTGAGGCCAAAACATTGGCGCAAATTCTTTACGGGGCACAAACAGGAATCCTTGCAAAGAGAGACTTGCTAGAAACCATAGAAACTAAATTCCTGTGAGCCATCTTAGCCGCACCCAATGGAACTCCATTTGCCCAGTTTAAGAATTGAGACAGGCATGCCTCAAATTCAGGTAAGAGCCTGGAAGATGAGGATCATTTATTGGCTTAAAATGCATTTCTTTCCAGAGGGACTGTCCCCACTAGTGTTGACTGACAATTTCCCATCCCCCTGGAAACAGGCAATTGATCACAAGCTGGGCTCTTATGGGCTCTCACCATTATTCTTAATGTCCCTAGGCTTTGAGCAAGCAGAGCATAGAATGAGGGACATGGAGTTCCAAGAAGAACCAAATAGGTTGCCTCTCCACAGTAGGGACAGAATCAAACCGGGTGTGTGGGAATCGGCAAGATATCTAAATGACCCGATCTTTCCAAAACAAAGGATAGCTTTCTTCAGAGCCAGATTTAACATTCTTCCTTCAGCACTCCTCCAGGGCAGGTATAAGAGAACACCTATAGCCGAACGGGTTTGTATATGTGGTAAAGGAGAAGTGGAAGATAATTCACATGTTCTATTACACTGTGAGCTATACAGAGTTTATAGGTCTGTACATATTCTCCCCTTATTTATTTATTTTTTGCTTTTTTAATAAGCAAATTTCCTTTTTTTATAAGCAAATTTCCTTTTTTTAAGAGCAAATATCTTTCAGTTGACCTTTTTTGTTGATTTCATTATTTGGACATCTGTATATTTTATCATTTATCTCTTCCAATGAAATCAAAGAAATATTGCAGGCCACTTCAGCTGACTGTTAGCTGCAGTTCGGCGGTTCAAATCTCACCGGCTCAAGGTTGACTCAGCCTTCCATCCTTCCGAAGTGGGTGAAATGAGGACCCAGATTGTTAGGGGCAATATGCTGACTCTGTAAACCACTTAGACAGGGCTGAAAGCCCTATGAAGCGGTACATAAGTCTAACTGCTATTGCTATTTAACGGGCTGTTTCTCTCCATTTTGGAATTGACCTCTTTTGTCATAAGCGCACCACATGCCTCTTTGTTATTTGGCTTTACTTATATAATATCTCAGTTAGAAGTATACTGAAAAGTATTATTTTTGGAAAAGTGGGATTAAGAAAAGGGTTAGGCAACGTGAAAACCAATTCCAATGCAGCCAATGCTTCCTGTCGCAAGATTTTATGAACTTACTTCAAAAGGCACGTAATCTGCAGGTAGCTTCTCCAGCATATCATCCGCTAGCCTGGCCACTACAACCTCTCGTGTTTCCCCACTTCCGCTAGAGCTATCTTTGGGCTGGATGCTGAGGATGGTATCTAGCACATCTTTTGCCAGTTTGCTCTGGTAAGTAATATCAGCATTGGGATGCAGGCCAAAGACTTCTGGAGTATCATAAGCAGGCAAGCCCTGTGCATAAAGCAGATATAATCTCTTATTACCTTGTGATCAGAGGGACGGCCAGTACATTTTTATTAATAAACCTAGCAGAGTAATATAGAGATTCTTCTAAAGTTACTGGTGGAAATGAATATAAAAAACGGTGGCAATAGCAAACTTTTTTTTTAAATAAAAAAACCATATCAGCATCAGAGAGTGTGCAGCAAAAACTGAGAGGGATAAAAATCCCTATTTTAATGCATTATTGATTGCGGGTTTAACATTGAAACCCCTGAAAAGATAACAGCACACTGGAATCTAAAAGAATATTTGTAATGTATACAGTATGTGTGTGTATGTGTGCATCTAGTGTGTGTGCATAGTGTGTTTGTGTATACATATTGTATACATATACAGTACATATATAATAAATGTTTATAAATGTGCCTTTATGTGTTTGTGTACACACACACACAGACACACACACACACACAAACACACAGAGAGAAGACAGACAGACAGACAGATATAGATATAGATATAGATGATATAGATGATATATAGATATAGATATATAGATATAGATAGATAGAGATAGAGATAGAGATAGAGATAGAGATAGAGATAGAGATAGAGATAGAGATAGAGATAGAGATAGAGATAGAGATAGAGATAGAGATAGAGATAGAGATAGAGATAGATATAGATATAGATATAGATATAGATAGATATAGATATAGATATAGATATATGTAGATGTATAGATGTATAGAGATATAGATATAGATGATATAGATATAGATGATATAGATATAGATGATATAGATATAGATATAGATATAGATATAGATATAGATATAGATATAGATATAGATATAGATATAGATATAGATATAGATATAGATATAGATATAGATATAGATATAGATATAGATATAGATATAGATATAGATATAGATATAGATATAGATGATATAGATATAGATATAGATATAGATATAGATATAGATATAGATATAGATATAGATATAGATATAGATATAGATATAGATATAGATATAGATATAGATATAGATATAGATATAGATAGATATAGATATAGATATAGATATAGATATAGATATAGATATAGATATATATATATCTTTTAAAAGATAATATCAACGAATAGTAAGATTTCAGAGCATTTTTCATTTATACAATACGTTTCAGGAAATTATTACATAAGGTGAAAGAATAATTATCTAACAACACTTGTACAGTGCTTTGAAGTACAGGTAATAGTTCAGTTTAATTGTAACCCTGATACCATATCCTTTATTTATTTATATACATATTTTAAACTGCTCATCAGCATATTCTATTTTGTCATGGTAACAGCATCATTCTGCCACTCCCTTTACATTGTTATGATTTTAATATTAAAAAGAAATTATTTGTCACTGACATCAAGACAAAAGCAATTTTTAAATCAAGAATTTCCAAATGTTCACAAATGTCTTATTTACTCGTATCTCCGAGGCTCTGAGGCAGTAGCTCAATCTACCTACATAGCACATTATTAATTCCTCAGTTCCTTCCATATTTTGGTATGAATTTATTTACATTAAAGTATCCTTCGTATATATCTTCAGAGTTCTTGTCTGCAAATTCTGTACAGGAAGCTTGATTAAGGAGGAAGTATACTAGTGCAATGACCTTGTGAATGAAGAAAGCTTTTGATTTATTAACTTCAGCCTAGCCTTAAATTTCCTTTTATTTGCTAATGATAACAAACCTGTATGTAGTGCAGGTACTGATCCACTGCAGTACACTTGGGTATATTGTATCCTTTGTAAAATGAAAAGTCTTGGCTGAACATGTTTTCACTGAACCACACTTTAGCAAATGTGTTAAGGAGCCTTTTGTCATAGTCGTCTGTAACCCTTCCACCATACTGAATTTCCCCAATCATATAACGAACAGTGTTCCAGGACACACCCTGAAAAAGATTTTTAAAAAAATATATGGTATGTTCATGCAACCGTATACTAAAATAAATGTATATCAACCAATCAGAATAGAGGTGGAAGGGACCTTGAAGGTACTCTCCTAGAAGTCCACGTGCATATGAAAGACCTGAAAATTCCTAGGCATATATTATCTTATTCTGAACTAGAGTAAAAATGTGACCTGACAAAAGCACGCCCAACAACAGTGTGCCGACAAAAACGCGGCGATAAAACCAGGGCGTCAATAGTGTGCCCACAAATGCGCGCCCACAAAAGAGCGCCGACAGAAGCGCCATTACAGTTAAGGTAAGGGTCGGTGAACCGGTTAAGTGAAGGATTAGGGTAAGGGTAAGGTTAAGGGTTAGGGTTAGGTTTAGGGTTAGGTTCAGGGTTAGGTTTAGGGTTAGAGTAAGGTTAGGTTTAGGGTTAGGTTTAGGGTTAGGTTCAGGGTTAGGTTTAGGGTTAGGGTAAGAGTTTGGTTTAGGGTTAGGTTTAGAGTTAGGTTTAGGGTTAGGTTTGGGGTTAGGTTTAGGGTTAGGGTTAGGGTAAGAGTTTGGTTTAGGGTTAGGTTCAGGGTTAGGTTTAGGGTTAGGGTAAGAGTTTGGTTTAGGGTTAGGTTCAGGGTTAGGTTTAGGGTTAGGTTTACGGTAGGGTAAGAATTTGGTTTAGGGTTAGGTTTAGGGTTAGGGTAAGAGTTTGGTTTAGGGTTAGGTTCAGGGTTAGGTTTAGGGTTAGGTTTAGGGTAAGAGTTTGGTTTAGGGTTAGGTTCAGGGTTAGGTTTAGGGTTAGGGTAAGAGTTTGGTTTAGGGTTAGGTTTAGGGTTAGGTTCAGGATTAGGTTTAGGGTTAGGGTAAGAGTTTGGGTTAGGGTTAGGTTCAGGGTTAGGTTTAGGGTTAGGTTTAGGGTTAGGGTTAGGGTTAGGTTAGGGTTAGGGTTAGGGTTAGGGTTACCTTTAGGGTTAGGTTTAGAGTGCGCTTCTGTCGGCGCGCTGTTGTCGGCGCGCTTCTGTGTTAATTCTTCGGCGCAATTTCAAACTTGCACTTTTGTCCCCGCGGTTTTGTCAGGCACGGTTTTGTAGGTGAACTAAGTAAAAATCGTTCCATTATCAAATTGGAATCCTCCCCCAATTTATTTTCCTATCCCTGTCTCTTGTTTTTAGCTGTCTCCTTTCTCTTCCAACAGCATATTATAGCCATCCAATATACATTACATCTGGTATCAGGACATCCATCCTCACCTCTAAATCTAATCTAGTGAATTTAATGGCTGTCTAACATTAAAGGTTAATTGAGTATATTACATTGAGTGAAGATTGGTTGACAACATTGTAAATTATTTCAAGTTTCATAGAAGCTGCTAGAGATTTATTTCCAGTCAATTAGTGTCAATTAACCTTTTTGATGTCCATGTCATCCAAGTGGTTCTGGACAAACTGTACTGTGGCATTGAAATCGGCTTGGTTGAATTCATAAGGAATATTCCATCCCAGAGGTCCAAATTTCCTTCTCTCTTGAACAGTGGAGTGAAGGAAGGCTACAGCATACAACATTGGCTTCCATTGTACCATATTGCTGATGTCCAAGAGATCTTGATTCACACCTGTAACAAAGTCATTGACCATTATAAACAAACTTTCCTATAAAGCCCTTAACGAAAAGCTTTCTTATTTTGTTTTAGCTTTCTGGAACTGCATTTTTCTTCTGCAATTCCCATTTAATCATAACTTCAACTAACACTTGAAAAGAATAGCCATACATAAGTATTGTGGCCCAGCAGGAGCCGTTGGAGCTGCCACCAGACTCCGACAGCGAGGAACCCTATGAGTCGGCCCTGGAGGATGTAGAGGACCCTGGACAGGGTTCCAACTCTGAGCAGGGCGCAGAGAGACTGGTTGGCCACCAGGTGGCGCCTTATATCAGTGGGGAGACAAGGGAGAGTGATCCAGAAACCAATAGTGAGTTGTTCCGGGATGCACGCCGTCGAAGGGCTACTCGGCGTCAAGAACAATTACATAATTACAGGAGGTAATTACGTGCAGCTGGTGGTCATTAGGCTCATCTCCAGATTATAAAAGAGACTGCTTGTGCCACGCCCTTCTTGCAGAAGTCAACGCTTTGACTAAAGAGAAACAAACTTGGCAAGCTGGATTGCTGCCAGAGTTTGTCTGAATTGCTGCCATAGTTTGGCGGCCTTGCTGCCAAGGTCCTTATCTGTTTGTTTACTTGGCTTTCAGCCACCAAGAGTCTGAACTTGTTATTAAAGGACATTCTCATTTAAGCTTGTCTCGGCATTCGTTACTGGACAGAGGAGGGGGTCAGAACACATAAGTATCAAAACAAATTCTCTAAACCAATCCCAAATCTTGAAGAAATAGAGTCGCAGTGGGGCTGTGGTTAGAATGCAGAATTGCAGGCTAATTCAGCTGATTGCCTGGAGTTTAATCCTGACCGGCAAGATCCAGATTATTGGAGACTATATGCTGACTCTGTAAAATTGCTTAGAGAGGGCTGTAAAGCACTGGGAAACAGTATATAAGTCTAAGTGCTATTGCTATTGCTAATAATATACATGAATGAAAACACTCAGTGAAAAAATTTAATGTTCTGACGAAAATGACGGTAATCATTTTCAATAGTTGAGCAGACATGCCTGACTCAATAATTTACTGATTATCAAATGATTATCCAGCTATTTATAGACATAGTCATCTGCAACTTTATCGTATATTTAATATATGTTTAAAGTAGAAAATCCAGTACAAACTGATTGATCAAAATACCCCAAGCACTCTTAAGATCATTCAAAGCTACGTGATTTTGTCTTGCTGAAAACTGAATAAAATATTCAATTTTATGGGGAACATTTATCAAATATCTGTTTGAGGCAGAGGTGGGCTCCTACCAGTTTGCACCTATTCGGTAGAACCGGTTCGTCAAATCTACCAAACCGGTTAGAAGAGGTTCCACCAGTGGACCCGGAAAGCAGGCCACACCTACAGAAGAAGTTCCAAAAAATTTTGAAACCCACCACTGGTCCTTGGATATGATTATTCTACACTATTCATGCTCATATTTATAAACCTCAGTGCCTCTGTGAAAGGTAAGGATGACTACTGCGTTTGTGGTGCAATCAGAGCATTGCGTGTGTTGAAGTTGTTTTAACGCAAACCAAAGATGCCTTTTAAAAAACAAGTTTGCATCCTATTCTTATGCATGCCAGTGCTGTGTGTGACGTAATTTAAGGTGGTTCTGACAAGTGTCGTCGGCATCTTCATATCCGGTCACATGGGCTGCAAGCCACTCCTATCCAGTCACATGGGTGGCAAGCCACTCCTACAAAGGAGGCCACACCCACAGAGTAGGTTCAAACAATTTTTGAAACCCACCACTGGTTTGAGGCTAAGTCACTCACCTCCGTATGTTCTCTTTAGGCCAGCTTTAAGTCCCTGAGGAGGTTCATTAGTGAATTTTATAGACATCTGTAGCAAGGTAATAGGAAATTGTTTGTGGACCTCTGTAGTCATCCACAAGCGAAAGGCCTCGTGAACGATCTCTGTTTCCACAATAGTATCCATCAGCTCATCCATAAAGTCAAGACCCAAGTGGCAGTTCTGTAAGAGGGCCCATCCACCCTAAGATAATAAGATGTTAAGAGAGATGTAGCTGGGTTTGTTATTCATTTTGGAAATTAACACCATGCATTCAGATTATTGTTGCCTTTCAGTGATACTCAATTCACAACTCCTCAGTGCTGTCATAGTATCTTGTAAATATACTATAATTTGTTTCTAGCTCCGAACGTAACTGAAGTATAGCCAATAAACTAAGAATTTGAAAGAATTCTATGGATCCTACTTGGAATAGATTTGATTTTTAGTGGTAGGATGAACACTATCTTGTACGTATCCAACTAGCATAATCTTTCACTCAAATATCACCAACAAGGATCAACTTTATTTTGAAAATGAAATTCAACAAAGCAACAACTTAATTTATCTGCAATATAAATGTGTGTCACCCAAGCAATACATATTCCTGCCTGCTGCCAAATATAAACATGTATTGGATTTAGCAACATTTTTGAATCAAAATATATAGAGCAATTGATTTGAAAACATAATATATTTTCATTTTCGGAATGCTACTGGCTAGAAATAATCCTATTTTGCTCTTTAGAAATAAAAAGAGAAATTCTATTCCATAAACAATATTAGTTACGCTGTATTCGTGCTTAGCTAAACCTCTCACTAGTCATTTGTAATGTTCTATTTTTTTAAAAAAAAAATGGCCTATACCAAATTAGCATGGAAAAGTTGCCTTACATAAGCCATAGTTTGTTGCAGGAGTTTACGCGCATGGACTTCTTGCCCCTGACCCATGGAAACACAACGTGTCTCGATTTTCAACCTTTTCCCCAAAGCAATGATTGAATCAGTTGGATCAGAGCCCATTGACAGGAAACAGATGAGAGGTGTGCGTGGATCGGATTCTTCCCAAGTCTTCTCCAAATCTAAAATGACCCCTTCCGCATATTTTTCTCCCATGGTATCCATAATGTACTTCCTAGCCTATTTTTTTTAAAAAAAAGAGATATATATTAATGTTTCACATATACTTAATAGGAAAAATGCAGGGACTTTGGAGACAAAGCATTTAGGGAAGAATTTGCATGTTTGATAAGGTCAAACGTGAATGTATAGTCAACCCATTAGAACATTTCAGAAGTGTAAATCTTATTATAGCAATAGCAATAGCAGTTAGACTTATATACCGCTTCATAGGGCTTTCAGCCCTCTCTAAGCGGTTTACAGAGTCAGCATATCGCCCCCAACAACAATCCGGGTCCTCATTTTACCCACCTCGGAAGGATGGAAGGCTGAGTCAACCCTGAGCCGATGAGATTTGAACAGCTGAACTGCCGAACTAGCAGTCAGCTGAAGTAGCCTGCAGTACTGCACTCTAACCACTGTGCCACCTCGGCTCTGAGTGGTGGTATTTTGTATATCTAACTACTAAATGTTCCTATTATTTAAAATAATGTCTGTGAGATTCTTGCTAAACTTTAATTGGCACAAGGGCTGATAGCAGTATTTGCATTTTAGCATTCTCATTGAAAGCAACAGGACAAATATTCAATTTGTAAAGCTGGGGTTCAAGCCAGAGGTGGGTTCCTACCAGTTCGCACCTATTCGGTAGAATCGGTTCGTCAAATCTACCGAACCGGTTAGAAGAGGTTCCACCAGTGGACCCGGAAAGCAGGCCACACCTACAGAAGAGGCTCCAAATTTTTTTGAAACCCACCACTGGTCCTTGGATATGATTATTCTACACTATCAAGCTCCTATTTATAAAACTCAGTGCCTCTGTGAAAGGTAAGGATGACTACCGCGTTTGTGGTGCAATCAGAACATTGCGTGTGTTGAAGTTGTTTTAACGCAAACCAAAGATGCCTCTTAAAAAACAAGTTTACATCCTATTCTTATGCATGCCAGTGCTGTGTGTGAGGTAATTTAAGGTGGTTCTGACAAGTGTCGTCGGCATCTTCATATCCGGTCACATGGGCGGCAAGCCACTCCCATCCGGTCACATGGGCGGCAAGCCACTCCCACAAAGGAGGCCACACCCACAGAGTAGGTTCGAACAATTTTTGAAACCCACCACTGGTTCAAGCCAAATGGTATTCACTTGCTGATCTAAGAAAAACAATTTCAATCCCTTCATCACAAATAACACTGGTTTACTAGAAAGCAATGTACAATTACTGCTTTCCCCAAAGCTAGCATCTTGCAATGTCCCTCTAAGGCCTTCCTCTTGGTTCATTCATTTCTTGGAGATTGTTTGATAGCCCTGGCCATGTATACACTACTGTAAGTTTAAGGGAAAGCTAGACCTAAAAAAAAAAAACATTCTTCCCATCCGTAAAATCAAGGGCTGATTTTGGAAATGCAGCCCTTGGGAAATATTAGATGTCTCACCAGTATTCAATGCCATTGATTATAGAATCATTCAAGACCCCTGAATCAGTTGGGAGTTCAAAGAATCATTTTACAGTGATTCAGTTCCCATCAGAGTAAAAAAAAAGGTAATTAACGTTAATGGGTGCTGAGCAACTGAACCCTTGATCCTTTCTTTATGGGATGCCAGCTGTCTTGATATGTCCCTTCACTTCATTTAATGTCTATGTGAAATTGATGGGTGAAACCTGGCATGAGACTGGGATGAGGTATCAACAATAACCTAATGATATCTACTTGTATGTCTCCATCAGGGGTGGGTTCCTGCCAGTTCTAACCTCTTCTATAGAAGAGGGTCCACAAATCTACAGTGCCGTTTAGAACCGGTTCCAGCTCCCTCCCCCCCCGCCCGTCCGCACATCATCAAGATGAAGAGCGAGAGGAGGAATTCTGGGAGTTGAAGTCCACAAGTCTTAAAGCTGTCAAGTTTGAACAGCCCTGGTTTTTTTTTTTCTAAAGGGTTAGGGGTGCAAGGGTCTTGTAACGTGATAGCTTTAAGACTTGCGTGCTCAGAGTTTCTGAGCCAACATTTTGGTTGCTAAGCAAGAGCATTGTTAAGTGAGTTTCACCACATTTTACAAGTTGGCCATGCCCATCCAGTCACATGGCCTGCAAGCCACACCCACAAAGCAGGCCACACCTACAGAAGAGGTTCTAAAAAAATTTGAAACCCACCACTGGTCTCCATCATGGGGTTGGACAAGACTGCAAGTTCTGACTTAGCTTGAAATTGAATCTTAGGTAAATTGAAAAAGAATTGTGGGCAAGAGTAACATATTATTTATTCCAGAAGCTATTAGATTGAGCAGAGACTCACCCGCCCCCATATACTGACACAAGATTACAAGATTCTCACTGAAGAAGCAGATCTATTACTTGAAAATTATCCTGGATTCATGGCTTCTAGATTAGCAAGTGGAGATTGTAGCCTGGGGAAACTTTGCCTGTTCTTGGCTGCTGTACCAATTTTTTTGGAATGGGAGGTACTCATATCTTCATTACCTTGAGACTGATTACCGCGAGCTGCACTGGCTGCCTATTGGTCTCCGGATACGCTTCAAGGCGCTAGTCGTCACTTATAAAGCCCTTCATGGTATTGGACCTGGGTACTTGAGAGACCGCCTGCTGCCAATTACCTCCACCAGACCGATTAGATCCCACAGACTAGGCCTCCTCCGAATTCCATCCGCCGGCTAATGCCGACTGGCGACTACCTGGAGGAGAGCCTTCTCTGTGGCTGCTCCGACCCTCTGGAACGAACTCCCCGTGGAGATTCGCACCCTCACCACCCTCCAGGCCTTCCGCAAAGCCCTTAAAACCTGGCTGTTCCGACAGGCCTGGGGCTAAAGAACCGTTGCCCCCGTCTCGAATGGTATGATTGTTGTGTGGTTTTAAATCATGTATTGTTTTTGTGCTGTTGTTAATTTGTCTGTATCCCCGCTTCCCTGGTTTGAGTTGTGAGCCGCCCTGAGTCCCCCTCCGGGGGGAAAGGGCGGCATATAAATGAAATAAACATTCAAACATTCATTATTGCCACACACTATATTTGAAGTTACTTTTGAACTGCCAGGAAAGTTTATTTTGTTCACATTGATACAGTCTACAGAATATGCTGGTGGGTGGAAACAATTTCAACAATACGGTAATCAGTGTGCTTCTGAATACAATCTGAAATGCTGGCTTTGATCTCTAAAGTCTTGTCTATCTCAGATCCATGTTGGTTTCTCTTCTCCCGAGCCTGGAGGAACTAAAATGTATTTTACGAAGTGCTGCTTCTGTGGCAATAGAAGAAGAATGAACTAAAATGATAGTCCCATGAATGCACATGTGAGAAAGGGAAAGCACTTCCCCCTTCAAAGCTAGAGATATTCCTGGAATTGTGTATGTGTGTGTGTGTAGAGCTGCATATGGCAATGCATAACAACCACAAAAATATTATTCGGCATATTCTATTATTAAAACGTTCACACATTACCTGAGCAATAGTTCTATCAGGACACCAGGACCTAATAAGGAGGAGATGCCTGAAGCAGTCCAGAGCTTGGCCATAGCCACTTGGAACAAGTTCCTCTTCTGGATTTTCCTTATCAAACCAAATTTTCCACTGTTTTTCTGTCTGTGAGATCTGATAATGTAATACAATGAGAGTATCATATTCCACAGGAGTCATTAGAAAATAAAACACATGGTTAATGTTTGAGTTAACATTTGAGTTAAGATATTTGAATTAATATGAATTAATGGAAGAGATGCACCAAAACATGTTGTAACCAGCTGATATACTTTTTTTTAATAATATATACCTGTGTTCTTTTTTTTTGTTTTTTGTTTTTTGTTTTTTCTTCCCTGCCTTGTCTTTTCTTCTTTTTGTCTTTTTTTTTTCCTCTTTTTTGATTTTTTCTTTTCCCACTGGTGTGGGCATGTATTGTTTAAGAGTATTATTGTTATCAATATTTTTAAATAATAATTACAGTCAAATGAAAATGGATATATGACAATGGTGATATGTATGAATATCTGAGTTAAATTGCTTGAGTTAATATGAGTTATGTTTGTTGACTGTGGAGGAGATGTACGAAAGTTTATTTGTGACCGACTGATACACTTTCTATAGCATGTAAAGAAAGATGTTGTACTTGTTTTAAATTAAAATTTAAAAAAAAATTAATAAAAGAAAATAAAACACATGGCTGGCAAGCCACTCCCACCAGGTCACATGGCCAGCAAGCCACTCCCACAAAGGAGGCCACACCCACGGAGTAGGTTCGAATTTTTTTTTGAAACCCACCACTGACCTCCATCTTTCTTATTGGGTATCGGTCTTTATTCACTACTTAGTGAATAAGTCCTAGGTGTAATAAACTATAAGCATTAATACCCAGTGCAGTTTTATTTGCTCCAAAATATAAAGATGGGACTTTTATCCTAGGTACACTTCAACAAGCATTTTACCAGCAAATTCTTACACTAGATTTAAAGACCTGGTTTAACTTGAAAGCATTAGCTCCATGCAAATAAGTTATTTAAAGAATATGCTTTATATCAGTGGTAGGATTCATAGCTTGGTGGGTATGGCAGGGGAAGAATACTGCAAAATCCCCATTCCCTATTGATCAGCTGGGACTCGGAAGGCAGAGAATAGATCGGGGCAGAGCCAGAGGTGGTATTTACCAGTTCTCCAAACTGCTCAAAATTTCCACTAC